>NC_049218.1:997500-1054525 GCF_013347855.1 Anguilla anguilla | reverse complement strand
TGAAGATGTGCCCGTCTGTGCAAAAAATCATTTAGCCCACGTAATTAAGGACAGCAAGTCCCATCATGCAAAGTTTAGTAATGCGTTATGTAATCAGTTAATAAGCCCCAGCTGAAGACAGGACTCAAATTAAAATCTGCATGTAATTCCCCCTTCTGGAACTCTCTGTCCTCGAGCGGTGGAAACTTACTGTACGACTAGAAGGCTTGACTGTTACGAAGACCAGCAAAGTACCAGATTATGAATAATCCTTCTTAGAATCCTGCCCAGTTGTAAGGGATTGAAAATCAGTTGCTAAAATGTGCTTATTGTACTGTATGTAAGGCAGAACTAACTCTGTTAAAAAATGTATTTGACAGAAGTGTGAAAAATATTATCAGTCGTGAATTTTGCTTTTCTTGCTTGTAAACTGTTATGAGTCTGGATTGATTTTCTCTGTCGTTTCTACATTCTTCAGTGCCATCGACCAGACTGCCAAAAATCACATCAGCCCTGTCACAGATTCAATATGGTGCAAATCAAAAGGACAGGCCAGTGCATCGGACGCAGAGTGAGCTCTCTCTCTCTGTCCCACATCATTATGTAAGTACAGTGCTCTGCGAATTTCCTGCGGTTTTGGACGGGGCCTCTGTCTGACAGGTGGAGGCCAGCGGGGTCATAGCTTCGCGCATGTGAATTGTGTGCGGAAAACTTGCAGCTAATATGTGCCTAATATATGCTGCTTTTCTGCCAAACTCATACTCATATAATAATTGTCATGTCCGGACCACTATCAGTGAAGTCCTCTAATATCGCAGAAGCCACTGCGAAAATGACCCTTCCTTTAGTTGGGTACGTTTTTATAAAAAATGCGTTGGTGGCAAACTAAATGGAATGTTGACTTAAACTTGTTCATCATTAACTGTTTGCCGCAAACGTAGTTCGGCACGAACGCTTTGTCATCTTGAACGCGCGTCAGTAGCGATTGTTGCATCAGCATTAGAATGTTCAGTTGAGAACATTCTACTGGCACACTTGTGACCTCACACCTGAAAGGGTTCAGCCTGCGGGGATGAGTGACAGCTCAGAGACCGGTCTCTTCAGGCCATAAAAGGGTTTTGGCAGAGAGCACTTTGATTATACGAGTGCTCATAACCGTACAT
The DNA here is from genome assembly GCF_013347855.1 of Anguilla anguilla. NCBI lineage: Eukaryota > Metazoa > Chordata > Actinopteri > Anguilliformes > Anguillidae > Anguilla > Anguilla anguilla. The sequence continues at coordinate 1,053,383 of NC_049218.1, read as the reverse complement.
CACCTGGGTTACGAGGAACAATTAGGAGAAGCGAGACTGGGGGGGGGGGGGGGGGGGGCACGTCGATGCGGGGGCACCGGGAGGGGCTTTAGAACACGCCAGACGTGCGGTGTGCATCACCAGCACGCTGAGACAGATCAGAGAGAGGAAGCCAGTCTGGCACCCGGCCAGAAACCTGGGGCCTCACGCTGAGTTCATCCTGTATTCCTGGTGACAACGGCACAGCTCAGACAGGCCGTACGGTTTTTATGTGCATACTTTATCACAGTGCTAAATATATATTATACTGTACTGTATGCGCACTCAGTGTATTGTGTATATACTGAACTGCTATCCTACTTAAAAATCTGAGGGTGCTTAGGCTTAGACCCCGGCGCCCTGCTTTCAGCACCCCCCCGCCCCCCCCCCTGTGCCCTCACTCTCCTCTTAAATCAGCCGCACGCAGCCGCCACGTTTTACTCAGAGGGAAAAGTGCGGTTACCGCTCTATTGTTTTTAGACTCTCGCTCCATTAGGGCTCTATTCCAGCAATCTAACGCCCGCCTGACAGGACGCCTCAGAAGGTGTGTCCCCGATGCGTGTGTCCGCCGCGTTGCTACGGCGATGCTAACACGCCCTAACAGCGCATGGCGGCTCTTAGGACCGGGCCGTCAGTCCGAGCCGTGGCTCTGAGGCTGAAGCGGGGGGCCTCACAGCCCCTAAAGGTCTCGGGGGCGTCCGGCAGCGCTCCTGCGGTGAGCGCTCCTCTCCTGCATCCGCTCCCGGGTACCTGCCCTTCTCTCTAACAGCCCTGCATCTGCTCCCGGGTACCTGCCCTTCTCTCTAACAGCCCTGCATCCGCTCCCGGGTAACTGCCCTTCTCTCTAACTGCCCTGCATCCGCTCCGGGGTAACTGCCCTCCTCTCTAACAGCCCTGCATCCGCTCCCGGGTAACTGCCCTCCTCTCTAACAGCCCTGCATCCGCTCCGGGGTAACTGCCCTTCTCTCTAACTGCCCTGCATCCGCTCCGGGGTAACTGCCCTTCTCTCTAACAGCCCTGCATCCGCTCCCGGGTACCTGCCCTTCTCTCTAACTGCCCTGCATCCGCTCCGGGGTAACTGCCCTTCTCTCTAACAGCCCTGCATCCGCTCCGGGGTAACTGCCCTTCTCTCTAACAGCCCTGCATCCGCTCCGGGGTAACTGCCCTTCTCTCTAACAGCCCTGCATCCGCTCCGGGGTAACTGCCCTCCTCTCTAACAGCCCTGCATCCGCTCCGGGGTAACTGCCCTCCTCTCTAACAGCCCTGCATCCGCTCCGGGGTAACTGCCCTCCTCTCTAACAGCCCTGCATCCGCTCCAGGGTACCTGCCCTTCTCTCTAACAGCCCTGCATCTGCTCCGGGGTAACTGCCCTTCTCTCTAACAGCCCTGCATCCGCTCCGGGGTACCTGCCCTTCTCTCTAACAGCGGCCGCGTTTGGAGGCCCCTGATTACGGCTGACTGACACGGGAATGCACCCAAGTGACAGGTGACTGTTGCCCAGTAACCGGGTGGGGGGGATGGGGGGGGGGGCAGGAAGGCCTGAGAGCAAAGCGATGGCGGCTGAACACCCCGCGAAAAACTGCGCGCCCCCACGGAGAGGCGAGCAGAGATTCCCGCTGCGCTCCTCAGCTCCGCAGCAGGGCTGGAACGCAGACGAGGAGGAGCGCGATCTGAGATGGCGGCTTTTCAGATCCGCAGCGCTGGAAGGGAACACGAGCCTTAATACGCGTGGGAGCTCTCCTCTCTCTCCTCTCTCTCCTCTCTCCCGCTTTCAGACGGAGGATTCGGAGCCCGGTCGGTGACTCCCCTGGAAACGCTGAGGCAGAGCCGAGCCGCGCGAAACGCCTCTGGCGGATCATAGCGCCGTGTGTCCCTGACTGGAAAGAGGAAAGACTCTGGTATGGACTGCGCCCATACCGCCATACTGCCATACCGCCGCCTGGTTCCTACAGCAGGAGCTACGCTCTCCTCCTGTGCCCTGAATGCAAGTCATCTGTTATGGAAGGAAAACTTCCCCCGCTGCTCTCCAACGGTGGGTCAGCTGAACGTCTCTCTGAATCCACAACATCAGCGAACAACAAAGCACAGTCATCAGGGCGAGGGTCCCGCCTATTCCATTTCACATCAGTTTTAAAGCCAATTCAGGAAGTTAATTGAAATTCGGTTCATAAATTGGAAAATGTCCTCAGTGTTTTGTTGAGGATTTTTTCCCATTTGTGAACAGAGCTTCAGTTTCAGTTGACTGTTCTGAAACACAATAGAGCCTCAGCTTTGCTCTTCTTGTCATTATGGGAATCACTTTACGATGCGTCAGGCCTAGTTTGCATATCTGAAGCCAAACCACCACCCCACCCCCTTCGCATTGCTACCAACCTCTTTCACAGGGCGCTGCAGTAATGAAGTCTATGGGATTTATTAGCAAATATCCAGAGAGCGAGAGAGAGAGAGCGAAGGGGGGGAGAGAGAGCGAGAGAGACAGAAAGTGAGAGAGAGAGGAGAGGAGAGACAGAGAGAGAGAGAGAGAGAGGTTTCACCCACAAAGTGAAATTAAGACACCCGGTCATGCAGAGAAGACAGAGCGAGAAAGAGAAAGGTAGCCAATCAGAGGAGAGTGGTCTCAATACCCATTAATCACATGGATAGCCTGTCGTACGGGGGGGGGAGGGAGGGGGCGAGGGAAGAGACGAGGGGAGAAAGCACCTCCACGCGTGCAGCATCCCCCACCATCTCAAACTAAACCCTGAACCTCTGCAGATCCCCCTGTGGAAAGCCCGTGTTCTAAATGAATGCACTCATGCGATCGGTAATGAATGGGGGATTGATAATGAATGCGGGATTGGTAATGAATGTGGGATTGATAATGAATGCGGGATTGCTAATGAATGTGGGATTGATAATGAATGTGGGATTGATAATGAATGTGGGATTGATAATGAATGTGGGATTGATAATGAATGCGGGATTGGTAATGAATGGGGGATTGATAATGAATGTGGGATTGATAATGAATGCGGGATTGGTAATGAATGGGGGATTGATAATGAATGTGGGATTGATAATGAATGCGGGATTGGTAATGAATGTGGGATTGGTAATGAATGCGGGATTGATAATGAATGCGGGATTGGTAATGAATGTGGGATTGTTAATGAATGTGGGATTGATAATGAATGCGGGATTGGTAATGAATGCGGGATTGATAATGAATGCGGGATTGGTAATGAATGCAGGATTGATAATAGATGTGGGATTGGTAATGAATGCAGGATTGATAATAGATGTGGGATTGGTAATGTGGGATTCGTAATGCGGGATTGGTAATGAATGTGGGATTGATAATGAATGCAGGATTGGTAATGAATGTGGGATTGATAATGAATGTGGGATTGGTAATAGATGTGGGATTGGTAATGAATGTGGGATTGATAATGAATGTGGGATTGGTAATAGATGTGGGATTCGTAATGCGGGATTGGTAATGAATGTGGGATTGTGGGGCGATATAGCTCAGGAGGTAAGACCGATTGTCTGGCAGTCGGAGGGTTGCCGGTTCAAACCCCGCCCTGGGCGTGTCGAAGTGTCCTTGAGCAAGACACCTAACCCCTAACTGCTCTGGCAAATGAGAGGCATCAATTGTAAAGCGCTTTGGATAAAAGCGCTATATAAATGCAGTCCATTTACCATAATGAATGCGGGATTGGTAATGAATGTGGGATTGGTAATGGATGTGGGATTGGTAATGCGGGATTGGTAATGGATGCAGAATTGGTAATGGATGCAGGGCTGGTAATGAATGTGGGATTGATAATGAATGCGGGATTGATGATGAATGTGGGATTGATGATGAATGTGGGATTGATAATGAATGCGGGATTGATAATGAATGGGGGATTGATAATAAATGCGGGATTGATAATGGATGCAAGGCTGGTAATGAATGTGGGATAGATAATGAATGTGGGATTGATAATGAATGTGGGATTGATAATGAATGTGGGATTGTTAAAGACTGTGGGATTGATAATGAATGCAGGATTGATAATGAATGCGGGATTGGTAATGGATGTGGGATTGATAATGAATGCGGGATTGGTAATAGATGTGGGATTGGTAATGAATGTGGGATTGTTAAAGACTGTGTGGGGTTTATAGCTCTCAAGGTCTGAAAGGGAGCTGCGATTGGCAGCGCTGGCGTTTGGGAGCAGCGCGCAGCCCGCAGGGCTGATGGGTCGTTGACGTGGCGCTGCCTGTGTAATCAGGGACTGACAGAACGGCGGTGCAGCAGCTCGGAGTCTGACACGCCGTGGGGCCTGTCAATCACCGCTGACAGGCTGACAGTCCCGTCCGGGGCAGAGGACTGTACACGTTAGCACGGCCGTCATCGGACGATTACGAGCCCGAGTCCTGGAACGACCTTCTCCGCGGGGTACGAGTCGCCATGGCAGCACGGGGGGGAGGGGTTCGGGGGAATAAAACAACACCCCACTTGGTGTTCCTTTACCCCTTCGGGAGGGAGCTGAGTTCAGATGAGGGGTGCTAGTCCTCATATTTTCACATCTATTCTCTAAAGGCTAAAAGTGGAAATTTGTCATTTGTAATTGAGTCCGTTTGAGCGGGTGCACCGTTATGTAACTCGAAAAGAATAAAAACAAGAAATTTAAAATAGATGAGTAGACATTGGATTTTTCCAGCATATCCTTCAAATAACATGTTGGAAACTGAATTTAAGGAGGGGTTAGGCTGAGATCTTAAGAAAGCAGAGCGTGTCTGAGTCTGAGGTGTTTGTGCAGAGCGGTGGAGGACCGTCCCAGAGCAGCAGTAAGGGCACTCACTGCCGAACGAATGGCTCGATGATCAGAGAAGGGATTCGAGCCACACCTGAAGGGGGAAGCCGGGTTATTGCCCACATCCTTCACTGTCTCTGCTCGTGACCCACATAGAGAAGCGTGCTCTACAGCGTGCTTTACGGGCTGGGCGATCCTCCACGCCAGTGTGTGATGAGCGGACGGAATAATGAGCTCGCTTAGCGTCTCCGGGCTAGCTTAGCGTCTCAGTGCCTTCCGGTACCTTCCGCTGCGCCTGTGCTTCCTGATCGGTCGCGCCCATCTTAAGCACTCCCACAATGCACCCCTGCCACAGTCATGTGACCCGTCGCCCCCTTCCCCCATTTCGCCGGGAGGAGGAAATTGAAGGGGCTCAGACTCGAGACGAGAGTGCCTGAATCGGGTTATTCCTTACAGACCCCGCCCATCTACAGACTCCGCCCATCTACAGACCCCGCTCATCTCCAGACTCCGCCCATCTACAGACTCCGCTCATCTACAGGCCCCGCCCATCTCCAGGCTCGCATGCCCTTTCCATTGGCTGACTCAGGTCAGGTGTATTTTTTGAAAAGCATTAATTTTTCAGATGCCTGTAAAATCTCCAAACACCTCCTGCAGGTGCCTTGAGAATTTTCCACACAGCATGACTTCATTAAAGAGCTCTTCATCTTAAAGAAGGTATCGGTTCAGACCATTAAAGAGCTCTTCATCTTAAAGAAGGTATCGGTTCAGACCATTAAAGAGCTCTTCATCTTAAAGAAGGTATCGGTTCAGACCATTAAAGAGCTCTTTATCTTAAGGAAGGTATCGGTTCAGACCATTAAAGAGATCTTCATCTTAAAGAAGGTATCGGTTCAGACCATTAAAGAGCTCTTCATCTTAACGAAGGTATCGGTTCAGGCCCTGTTTAGGCACCGGCACCATTTTAAAAGTATCGTTTTAGCATCGGTATCAGTGAAATCTAAAAATGACCCATCCCTGCTCCTTACCCAGAGTGACTTACAACACAGGAAAGCATTAAACACACTCACCCGCTCAGCATGAGCTCTACTGCCAGGCCTGTCTGACAACATTCCCACACAGCATTCCCAGACCACCATCACTACAGCATCAGGGCGAGCACATTGTCCCAATCAAGAACCAGAGCACAAACACCCCATTCACTGGGACTACACCCATAACCAGCCCGAAAGAGAGGACCCTAGAGCCACAGGAAGAGCTCTCCACCGGACGGAGCGGTGTGATACGGTCTCAGAGAGAGAGAGGGAGAGAGAGAGAGAGAGGGAGAGAAAGAGAGAGAGAGAGAGGGAGAGAGAGAGAGAGAGGGAGAGAAAGAGAGAGAGAGAGAGAGATAGAGGGAGAGAGAGAGATAGAGCGTGCACTCACCCTCTTCCTCAGGTTGTAGGTGAGCAGTAGGTTGCGGGAGAAGTGGTTGGAGAAGGCCGTGTAGAACTCCAGAACCTTCTGCAGGGCGTCGCGCTTGATGACGTGGAGGTCGCAGTAGGTCAGCGCCCGGACGTTGGCGCAGGCCTGGGCCAGGGTCACCTCCTTCCAGAACACGTCCCCGAACACGTCCCCCTTCCCTGTGAGGGACAAAACGATTCCTCACTTAAACATTTCCCAGACCATTTCAACACGCTGAGAATCGAGGACAAAACCAACGCGTCAGCCGCACACATCAGGATCAAAACCTTATCGTGATACAAACATGACCAGATTATTCATAGAATTATAGCACTAGGAGCCTGACCAGATTACTCATAGCCTTATTATACTATGAGCCTGACCATGTTTGATAACCTCTGCCCAACATCTAGGGATGCGCTTTACTAATAAACCAATGATTTACGTCTAAGTAAAATTAACTGCTGTAGGGGGCTCCAACTGAAGGTGCCAATTCAAGCCAGCATTGGTTCTAACATGTTTTAAACCAATCAGATTGCAAGATTTTTTTTTGGCATGAAACCAATCTACCGTTCCAGATGGTGTAAAGGTTGGGAGTCTTGGGTTTAGACTAGTGCTACTGCACATGCAAACCTTCTTATGAAAACAGTCTTGTCCGAAGAAAGGGCGTCTCGACTGTGTGTATTCAGTCTGAGTCCTGTTTGCGTTTATTGTAGGATTTCCATTAAATGAACAGCGGAAAAGTTTTGGCCGGTTTTGATATGGAAATCCTGACAGATGACAGCACTGAAGAGTTCAAACATTAGATATTATCGAATCCGTCATATTAAATAAAATCCACAGCGGCTTTTCAGGAGGACAGGAGATCCATCACAGGGCTGCCGAGCGAGATTTGGCCCGTACACTCTGACAATAATTGGAATAAAACATTCGGCGCAGTCATTAATACCCGAGTGAAATAACCGAAAAACGGAGCGGTGCATTTTTATTAGGGTGCTGTCGACGGCAAGACGCCGCGAGCCGTCCCAAATTATGTTAAAATTCCTGCACTTAACGATCCGGTCCTGAAGCCTCGTTTTTTTTAAAGCGAGCACTGAGTTAATGAAGCCAGGGGCGAGGTGGGACAGGACCGGTCGCACACGGGGTGCATCCGCATGCACCTTCATCAGTGTGCACAGGTAATCGAAAGCTTGATGAAAAAAACTCCTAACGAGCTTTCAGGCTGCAGGCGCAGGGGATCTGAATATGAACGATTACCAAAGCATCCACTATTGGCCCAAGATAAATAAGATGCCTTTTATTATTTTAGGAGTAAAAAAACATTAAATATCCCTTATGCAACAAAAATATATGTATATAATGTATTTTGGCATTTGTTATTTTTCAGCTGCAAGACAACGTTGCCGACTTATTTGCAATGATGTGAATGCAGCTGGTCCTTCCTTACACCAAACGCTGTTTATTTTCCCATGTCGGAATTCTTCAACAATTGCGCTAGGACACGCCCCTCCGTCTAACTTTGATTGCATTTCCATTTTTCTTTAATCAACGGAAAGTGTGATTCTTTGCAGTTTAATGCTCAGTGATTTTAATAAAGCGCAACTGCATATTTTACTTTGGGTCCCTTTACCACATTTATTTGAGTTTTATTTCTCTGATGTTCTCTTGTAGTAGTAGTAGTAGTAGTAGTAGTAGTAGTAGTACAGCTCTTGGACACACCCTCTGTCAGTCACAAACACACACAGACAGAACGCTTTGTTCTAACTGGAGCACTCTGTGTGGCATAACACACCATAAGAGAGAGAGAGCTGTCTGTCTTACTGAGCTTCACACAGGCACATTAGATCATGGCGGTGAATGACTACACATAAATACACAGAAAGGGAAGTAGCAGACAGCATTCATCATGAAGATGAGCGTGCTGATATTTCTTATGATTAATTAATTAATTTGATCGGGGTGATTTCCCTAATGTTTTCAGGCTGCTGCAGCCACTGCCTTTCTATTAATTAAGTGTGGATTGTTGTTGTTTAAAAGGCAGACTAGCCAAAGCTGGCATGGTTTTCTTCTGTAATAGTGTTTGTCTAGTGTTGTAATAATTTATGTGAGGGAATACAATCAAATGCCAACATTAGAAAACCAGCATAAAAAACAGAACCATGTTTTTAGAATATTAGTAAAAAAATATTTTTACATTAATTAATTTGCACAGTGGCCAACCGACCAATCGATCGACCGCGCTATGTTGAGAGGAGCCTGGCGTCTCTGAGCAGCGGGATTGGGAGCCGCCGTCCGCAGGCTGGCTGAGCGTGACACGCGTGTGGGAGAACACGCGTGTGGGAGAACACGCCTGCAGGAGAACGCGCATGCGGGAGAACACGCATGCAGGAGAACACGTATGCGGGAGAACACGTATGTAGGAGAACACACCTGAAGGAGAACACGCCTGCAGGAGAACACGCCTGAAGGAGAACACGCGTGTGTGCAGGAGAACACGCCTGAAGGAGAACACGCGTGTGTGCAGGAGAACACGCCTGAAGGAGAACACATATGTAGGAGAACACGCCTGAAGGAGAACACGTATGTAGGAGAACACGCCTGAAGGAGAACACGCGTGTGTGCAGGAGAACACGCCTGAAGGAGAACACATATGTAGGAGAACACGCCTGAAGGAGAACACGTATGTAGGAGAACACGCCTGAAGGAGAACACGCGTGTGTGCAGGAGAACACGCCTGAAGGAGAACACGCGTGTGTGCAGGAGAACACGCCTGAAGGAGAACACATATGTAGGAGAACACGCCTGAAGGAGAACACGTATGTAGGAGAACACGCCTGAAGGAGAACACGCGTGTGTGCAGGAGAACACGCCTGAAGGAGAACACATATGTAGGAGAACACGCCTGAAGGAGAACACGTATGCAGGAGAACACGCCTGCAGGAGAACACGTTTACAGGAGAACACCTGCAGGAGAACATGCCTGGCCCTGAAACTGATTCTCAGTGAAATGCTCAAGCTGACATTATAAAAAATGCTTACTGTATGAAGTCTGAATATCCATTAACTTCTCAATTCACCAGAGGGGGAAGATGTAATACTGAGTGAGTGAACAAGGAGGGGGGTGCCCCCCCCCCACAGTTATGAGTATTCTGTTTGGAAACCCGCCGTGGCAACAAAAAAAATCTAAATTTCAAATGTTTGCTGTGCTCCTGCTCCTCGTTAGAGAAGTGCAACTTTCACTCCAGGAAAAAACAGAAATGATTTATGCTGACACTGAAAAATGACAGCGCCCAAAGGTTATGTTATTGAAAGCAGGAAAAAGCATCTTCCTGCCTGCGCCCTGCTTAATGCACCGTTTAAGATCACGGCTGTCTTACTTCACATGTTGACAAATTTCTTGCCACAAGCCTGCTTCTTTAATGAAAGGAAAGAAAAAGGGAGTGCCTGTCATCTTTTTCAGAAGGACAGAGGGAGGGGCTTTTTCTGTGACTGGGCTCGTACCGTTTCTAAAAATGAAAGAGAGCATCACAGCCGTCCACTCCGAACGGCCATTTCCCATCATTCCTGCTGTCAGTGATGCAGTCCGTAATCTGATGGAAGATCTTCCTGGACACGTCTGGACACGTCTGAACAAATGCAGTTACATCTCAGACCCAGTGAGAGTCCCGGAGGGGAGAGGCTGTCCAGGAGTGGCGTCTGTCCCCGGTTACGCTACGACGCGGACGGCAGCGAACCCGCCACAGCGACGCTCGCGACTAACGGGCGCCGACGGCCGTCGACCGCTGACTCTCCTCTGAGAGATCCTGAGCGCGCACACGCTCCCCCTCACGGGCCTCAAACGCTCACATCCCTGATAAACACGCGCATGTCAGTGCATTTAACTGGATAAATATGACAAGGAACTCCCGCACAATTAAAGCCCTGGTGAGCTCTACAGGAACTCACACGCAATTAAAGCCCTGGTGAGCTCTACAGGAACTCACACGCAATTAAAGCCCTGGTGAGCTCTACAGGAACTCACACGCAATTAAAGCCACGGTTAGATCTACAGGAGCTCACACGCAATTAAAGCCCTGGTGAGCTCTACAGGAACTCACACGCAATTAAAGCCACAGTTAGATCTACAGGAACTCACACGCAATTAAAGCCACAGTTAGATCTACAGGAACTCACACGCAATTAAAGCCACGGTTAGATCTACAGGAACTCACACGCAATTAAAGCCACAGTTAGATCTACAGGAACTCACACGCAATTAAAGCCCTGGTGAGCTCTACAGGAACTCACACGCAATTAAAGCCACAGTTAGATCTACAGGAACTCACACGCAATTAAAGCCACAGTTAGATCTACAGGAACTCACACGCAATTAAAGCCACAGTTAGATCTACAGGAACTCACACGCAATTAAAGCCACGGTTAGATCTACAGGAACTCACACGCAATTAAACTCATGGTCAGATCTACAGGACGGATCCCCACAGAATAGGCCGGTGCAATTCGACGGCTCTTGGAATGGAAATCCGGGACAGTCTTCGGGCAGGATCTAAGCTTCTCTGATACGCTGTGCTCCGTGTGATGAAAGCGCAGTGATAAAAGCGCTCTTTCATTCCAGTCTCTCCGCTATATTGTCAAAGACAAACGCGCCTTCTCTCCAGTTCCATTTCCAAACAGGAGAACTGCTTATAGGAAAGGCATCCAGCAGCTACTGCCGTCAGAACTGACAGAATGTTCTTGTGAGTTATGGGGGGGGGGGGGGGGGGATTGCTTCCTCATTAATGCAGCTAGCAGACTGGGGGAAATACTGCATTCAAAGAGCGATACAGAGGATCTATAGGAGCCCGGCTTCCACTCCAGATGGGGAGTGTGCGGGTTCTGAGTGGCAGGGCTCGGCTGGGTTAATGAGCAGGGATATGAGGAGGAAGTGGAAGCTGGGTATGTAGTTCTGTTTGTTCTCCTCAGCGTTCCCCGTTTGCTGTCCTGGCTCTGTCTCGGTTATTTAAAGCTTTGCTGAACACTTCTCCCGCACGCGCTGGCTGAGGTGATTTCGTCGACGCTGATGAAGCTCGTCTCGTTTACTGCTGACAGAAATGCTGTCGTCAGTGTGGGGTCATCTGGAGGTCAGGGCCAACGCTTCTCACGCATACCTCCGATTCGCTCCCGTGCAAAAGCCAGCTGCTGTCTGCGCCAGGGCCCTCAAACTCAAGTCCTGGAGGGCCACTGTGTTTCTGCTGGTTCCTGACACGCTGCTGCAGTTAAGTGCTTCATTTAAAAACTTTACTGTATTAATGAATATACTCTCAAGACTCGAGATGTGCCAGGCGGATCGGCAGCTGGGTCGGCCGACACGATGGAGAACTCAGTGGTGCACACTTGCCAAAGTTCCTTCTGCAAACGTTGATGGATACTGCATGACTGCTTGATCTGAACCAGCCTTTAAAGCAGGGGTGACCAGTCTTATCCAAACAGGGCCGGTGTGGGGGCAGGGCAGGTTTTTGATTTAGCCCTGCAATGAGACGCCTAATTCTGCTTATTATGGTTAATAGATTGAAGATTGATTGAAGACCATGATTAGTTCATTAGTTTAATTACGAATCTTATTGCTGGGCTAAAACAAAAACCTTGACCCCCTCGCCGAACAATTTTCAGATGAGACTGGACACCCCTGCTTTAAAGAACGCTGCTGCCACTCCCTCTGCACGTCTGGGGGTACGGTTTCCACCCCCCCCCCCCCCCCCTGCAGGCTGCCCGTTCCCCCCCCCCCGACCCCCCCACCCCCCCGCAGGCCGCCCGTTCCCCCACCCCGCCCCCCCACAGGCTGGCCATTCATCGCACGCCTCCGTACGGGGAACAGAGAGAACGCCTTTCTCTTCCCCCAACAGGGCTCATAAACTCACGGCAGATAATTACAGACCTGCCTTCTGTACCAAAACCAGAGAATTCATACACCACTCTGCGGCACAGGAGAAGGCTGAGAAGTCTTAATGGAGAGTCAGAGGTGATTCCCCCCAGTGTGCTGATTGGCTGGCCTCTGGGCGCGGTGGCACACGTCCCCTCGGCCCCCTGGGTGTAACGCGGTTTCTCTTAACACACAGGAGGTTCGCTTCTGACAGTGTGGCTTCGGGCCACAGACATCTCAGTCAGCGTACGTCGACACATTTTTTCCCCTGACGACGCGCTGTGGTCCAGCCCTGAGGCTGACCGGAAATATGTCTACACCACGAAAAGCACAATAACAGATTCGGAAAAAAAACAGCAGCAATGGCAATCAGGGTTCTGCTCTTTCTGTGGAGGCAAATAACCTTTTCAGAAGATTGTTTTTTCTTTTTTTCCCTCCATCCATTAGCTCATTTGCATTCACAGGGCCGGTCAATAGAGTCGGGGGTGATTTACTGCTAATGAACAGCCCTTACCCTCCCGCCCTTACCCTCCCGCCCTTACCCTCCCGCAGCCGTCCATTTGGACGTAAGCGGTTCCCACAGATAACCGGGAGAGCCGGGTCTGCAGCTGGCTGACCTGTTCTCCGCGTGGGGCTCGGGAGCCGACTGCCTCTCGCAGGCGGCCGGGGCGCAAGGCCGAAATTCGGTTTGGGGAAAAGCATTCAGGCGGCATTACGCGGTGGAGGGGTTCGGCCGGGCCGAGCGGAGAGCCGCGGAGACGCCGGACCGTTAAATGCGAGTAACGTGGTGAGGTGCCAGAATCACCGTTTCTCCCGCCGCGATTCGGAGGGGAAAAAAAGAGCACGTCTCTGATTCAGCGGAGCCTGGCCCCCGGGGTCTGGTGAATTAATTCTCTTTCCGCTGTAATCGCCGTGGCGATGGCGAATGGCGGGCCCTGCCTCCTCGCTCCTGATAGGGTCGTCCCTTATCGGCGGAGGGAGTGCTCTGGGACAGCCCTTTTCCGCCAAAACCGCGATTGTATCTGAGGATTCTTCAGAGGCTTATCGAGGCTTACGCGGAAAATAAAAGCCTAATTTGAGACGCTGTTAACCAGCCCTCAGCCCTCAGCCCTCAGCCCTCAGCCCTCAGCCCTCAGCCCTCAGCGCTTCCTCTTGTGCATTTGTTTATATTACTGTCTTATTTTGGGCCTCACAAAATAAAAGCTTCTTTTTTTCTGTTCTCAGCCTTTAGCCGTTCTGAAGCCTTCTGTTGTCACTCCTTTAGAACTTTGTCGGGCGTAACCATAGTAACCTCGAGCACTCTAACCGCGCCGCCGTTGCTGACACTGCACCGCTGTGCGTCGCAGAACCGCCCAGGCAATTGGTCGCCGTCGCCATGGTAACCCTGCACGTCCTCGCCACGCAGCGCCTGGATGTTATCAGTGCCGAAACCTGCCCAAAAAAGGGGCCACAGCGCGTAATGGAGAGGCAAGGCACAGCTGAGCATAACAGCCTCAGATCTGATTAATGAGAGAGGACATGAGAACACTCTGAGCGTTTTGGGAACGCTCGTCTAACAATACGCAGTTAAAGATTTGATTTTCCCTCCTGAAAGGCCCTTGTTCATTTCCCTCTGTCTGCTTTAGTCCCAGCCTGAGTGTGTCTCTGCTTTAGTCCCAGCCTGAGTTTCTCTCTGCTTTAGTCCCAGCCTGAGTGTCTCTGTGCTTTAGTCCCAGCCTGAGTATCTCTCTGCTTTAGTCCCAGCCTGAGTGTCTCTCTGCTTTAGTCCCAGCCTGAGTGTCTCTCTGCTTTAGTCCCAGCCTGAGTGTCTCTCTGCTTTAGTCCCAGCCTGAGCTTTAGTCCCAGCCTGAGTGTCTCTGTGCTTTAGTCCCAGCCTGAGTGTCTCTGTGCTTTAGTCCCAGCCTGAGTGTCTCTCTGCTTTAGTCCCAGCCTGAGTGTCTCTCTGCTTTAGTCCCAGCCTGAGTGTCTCTCTGCTTTAGTCCCAGCCTGAGTGTCTCTCTGCTTTAGTCCCAGCCTGAGTTTCTCTGTGCTTTAGTCCCAGCCTGAGCTTTAGTCCCAGCCTGAGTGTGTCTCTCTGCTTTAGTCCCAGCCTGTGCTTTAGTCCTGGCCTGAGTGTCTCTCTCTGCTTTAGTCCCAGCCTGAGTGATTTCGGAGCAGAACGTGGAAAGCAGATGGTGCCACACCAGCAGAGCTGCCAGTCTTTAAATAAACAAACACCAAACAAGTAGGCATTTTTTACCCCAAAAAAAACAGGAACACATTTTCTAAAAATGCTCATGGTGTGTAATCTTGTAGTGAGGCTGTGTGCAAGGAAACAAATGACCTGCTCATGACTGCAAATTAGAGCCTGGAAACGAGGGTGAGACCACGGTCCCCAAGCGATCTGTTTTCCATTTACGCTGAGACAAGCAAACAGAACTCACATTTTCCAAGATAAGGGAGGTTCAGATGGCATGTAAATTACTGGAGGACTGAAAAGTCTAATGGTGTCCTAACTGCTTAGAATACGCCTTACTGCTGAAAACAGATTCATTATCCTTCATTTACCGTTTGCGCATGGGTTTGAAAAGCTTGTTGTTTATATTTGGTATGCTTGTAATTCCAAGAAACAAATGCCGTTTATTCCTTAAAGAATGCAGAAAGACAGCAACTGAATATGTATGTACTCCGAATGGTAAATATTTTATAACTCTACCCTATGAACTGAATCAAAATACACAACCCCCCCCCCCAAACTACTTCTCAACCCCTTAAGAGAATAATCACAGTGTTATAATGCATTTATACTGCATTTTAAAAAAACAATCCCTGAACCAATAGTAAATTTCCTTTGATTACATTTCACTCAATTCTGACACCAAAGCATTTTGAGTGGGCGCACTAAGCAGATTCACTTTTGGCTTCATGTGTAAATGCTTTCTGATGGTGCCACATTAGAGTGTCTAAAATCCATATTCATGACCGTAAACTGCACACACATCAAGACTGGCATACTAAGAGAAATATTCCCCTTTTCTCTGACACGATTATAGACAGAGATCCAGTTCTATATATTCAGTGAATACTCGCGGACATTTCTATTTCAGTTGCAGTTTTGCCAGAAGGAATCACTCTGTATATGTACAATGAAAGAACACTAAACAGACTGTTCAAATCATTCAACTTAAGTAGTAATTATATAATTAGCAATACTATATATTCAAACTTAAGGTAATTAACCCTTTAAGGTGTAAGCTCACAAATGTGTGATTAGAATGTTCTTAACTGAACATTCTAATGCTGATGTAACAATCACAACTGGAAATTGAAAATAATGGAGTTCTAGAACACTGACTTAGAATGTTGAATGAACGATCCAAAAAAAAGCTGCTCTTCAGAGGGCTCTGGGTGGTGACAGGTTTGAGCTGGAAAATCCCCGGTTTGCAGCCTCAGCCCAGATTTACATAAATCTGAAGCCGTTGCAAACCTGACATCACCAGTCTTCCTAAATCTCCAGTTTCATGTGGGGGTTAAACCTTCAGACACCAGTAAATGCCCCGCAGACCACTGAGTCTTTTAAAAGAGACTATTATCTACGATAAATCTTCACTGATATTCATAGCAAAATTATTTGATTGTATGTTTTGTTCAGTGACGAAATTTGCTGGAAATTGTCAGGTAGCTGCAGAAGTGTTTTCAGATGTTACTGCCATCTACAGCGTGACAGTTTCCTATACATTCTTTATGTGTCCTCTGCACTTAATCACTGCAAAAACGGGAGGGGTGCTCCAAAACTACAGACTCCATAAGCCACCCAAAATATACCATTATATTATATATAATATAATGGACATTTTCAAGGACTGTTCACTGGAAAATAATGTTGGAGCGCTCTGGTAATTAAGAGAACTAATATCCAGAAATAATAAGTTTTGTGTGAACTTCATTTCTGAGTTTGGCGGATGTTTCTGGATGGATTATGACTTCCTCAGAGCTTCTGAGGATAGGAGGGCAACACATCGCTTGTTGGAGATCCTCGGGGACTCAAACTCCAGCTCTGTAACGGGTCATCTCTGCTAACCACGCCTCAGCCTCTCCTCTCCTGCCCGGGCTTACCCAAAATGGCCACCACCTCGTCGTCCTGGATGACCTCCAGGGACCCGGACACCACGAAGCAGAGGCTGTCCACGCTCTCGCCAGCGTGGTAGATGAGGTCGCCGGGGGCGCAGTGGATGGTCTGGAACTCCATGGCCAGGGCGCGGAGGCAGCCGTCGCTGGCCAGCCGAAACGCCGGGTGCTCCTTGAACACCTTCCTGTTCAGGTGCACACAGATGTCTGCCCGCATGTCCTTAGGACAGATCTGCAGCACCTGAGGAAGAGCAGAGCAGCGAGGGTCAGTAGTCTGTCTCTCTCTCTCTTTCTCTATTTCTCTCTCTTTCTGTCTCTCTCTCTCTCTTTATCTCTCTCTGTCTTTCTCTATCTCTCTCTCTGTCTCTCCCTCTCTTTATCTCTCTCTGTCTCTCTCTCTCTGTCTCTCCCTCTCTTTATCTCTCTCTGTCTCTCCCTCTCTCTATCTCTCATTTTATTTCTCTCTGTCTCTCTCTCCCTGTCCCTGTGTCTCTCCCTCCGCAGTTCAGACAGGCCCGCCATTGCCGTGGTTTCCCTTAGCGGGTGCAGCAGAGGGGCTCCTGGGAGACGGCGGCGGCGGCGATGGCGGCTCAGCTGGCGGGAGCTGAGGCTCGTGACGGGATTTCACGCTCCCGTCCGGAATCCTGAGAGCTTCTGCTCCGCCTCCCTCGGCTGCACTCATCATTTCAATATTTTATATTTCATATTCAGCCCTGAGGAAGAGTCCCAGCTGGTGGCAGCAGCCCCCCCCCCCCCACAGGCCAGAGCGGCTCGGAGCTTTCTATCGCAGGCCGCGGGACGCGTGCATCACACGCACGTCAGACTGCACCCCGCCCGGAACGTCCCGCCTCGGCTTCCCCAAACGCGCATGCGTGTGGAGTCGGGAGTCAGGGACAGCACGTTCCGGGAGTTTCGTGTTGCCGTTTCTGTCTGTGGGCAAAGCCGGCTGAAACTCTTCCTGCAGGGAAGCGGGGCTCAGGCTCAGCCTGTGAACCATACCCTGAAACGGGCTCGACTCAGAACGGATTGGCTGGCTTTGCCCGAGGGGCGCAAACCCCAGTATCCATGGTTACTCTGTCTTTTACACCAAGACAGAAACTGAATTTCGCGGAACCAAATTCCAGCATATATTTTTAAGCTCACTGTTCAACGGAATCCCAATAGAATGATTTAAAACTAATGCTTGAAAGAGCTAAATCTTTCAGTTTGAGACATGGGCTGCCTGTATCATTTTCCTTTCACACATTAAACTTCCAATTGCAGCTGTGTGTGCAGATAGCTTTTGAGCCCATATTGCATTATTGAATAATACTTCAGGCTTTACCGTCTGTAAAAGAACAGCCCTTTTGAGTAAACGTGTTTTTCAGTGCAAGAGCAAGACACACAGAGAGCCTGATTTAATAAGACCTTTAGCACACGCAAAACCAATAACATGGCTGATGATTGGTCGCGGTGTTTGCTTTGCCCCAGTCATTGGCTGTGTTATTAGTTTTGCGTGTGCTATAAAAGGTCTCAGCACATCTGGCCCTTAGTGCAGTGAGAACGCTGGATAAAATGGCAGCCTGCAAAACACATGAATGGTCTCTTGACCAGTCTGTTTAAATATGCTGTACGGAGCTTTTTCTTGTTACGTCATCAAGAACCAGCAAATTCAGAAAGTAAAGTGCTTTCCAGTCCCCTTGGAGTCGCTGAGAAAATCATTTAAAAATATATCTCTTATTTCCAGCTGACCCACTTCCATGTGCGGTATATCTTTAAGTTTTAAATGATTCAGATTACGTTCGAAGAGGGTTTTACTCAGGAATGCTCCAGAAAGAATATCCCCCTGAGACCTGGCAGAAAAAGTATTTTATTATTTATTTCTTTTTAAAAAGAATACATAACACAACTGTCTTGGAAGACGAAAACATGGTGTTCTGAAAATATTTTCAAAACTATTATTTTATTTTTATTGAATGTCCCTTGCAGTGTAGGTCTCAGAATAGTAGTGTATATCGTTCTTAAGATTTGGACCAGAGACTCGTGTCCCCTAAAGGGGACAAAAATGAATTTCTTGTTCATAGGCGGTTATGAATAGCATTACTTGTGTTAGACCCAGTTACTGCAGAGTAGAAGTATCTGGGATGCGTGTTTGAGCCAGGTGTGCAGTGATTAAGGGAGCTCAGGTGTGCGGTGATTAAGGGAGCTCAGATGTGCGGTGATTAAGGGAGATCAGGTGTGCGGTGATTAAGGGAGCTCAGGTGTGCAGTGATTAAGGGAGCTCAGGTGTGTGGTGATTAAGGGAGCTCAGGTGTGCAGTGATTAAGGGAGCTCAGATGTGCAGTGATTAAGGGAGCTCAGGTGTGCGGTGATTAAGGGAGCTCAGGTGTGCAGTGATTAAGGG
Source organism: Anguilla anguilla (assembly GCF_013347855.1). Lineage (NCBI taxonomy): Eukaryota > Metazoa > Chordata > Actinopteri > Anguilliformes > Anguillidae > Anguilla > Anguilla anguilla. The sequence continues at coordinate 1,034,749 of NC_049218.1, read as the reverse complement.
AGCTCAGGTGTGCGGTGATTAAGGGAGCTCAGGTGTGCAGTGATTAAGGGAGCTCAGGTGTGCGGTGATTAAGGGAGCTCAGGTGTGCAGTGATTAAGGGAGCTCAGGTGTGCGGTGATTAAGGGAGCTCAGGTGTGCAGTGATTAAGGGAGCTCAGATGTGCGGTGATTAAGGGAGCTCAGGTGTGCGGTGATTAAGGGAGCTCAGGTGTGTGGTGATTAAGGGAGCTCAGGTGTGCAGTGATTAAGGGAGCTCAGGTGGGCGGGGGACCGGACGTCCGGCTCACAGTTTGATACCTTTTCAGTGTCGATGCCCCGGGACATGGACCAGGTGGAGGCGATGTAGTCCATCACCCGCTCGCTCAGGCCCTTGGGCACCTGGTACAGCTTGAGGAAGTCTCGCACGCTGTTCAGCATCTCGTGGTACCTGTTGGTGTTGGCGTACATCTGCTGGAAGATGGTGGTGACGTTACCGAAGATGGTGGCATACAGTAGAGCTGGAAAGACAAGCGGACGCACATTAATCACAGGAGAGGTGAGTGCATACTGTACCAACCCTGGTAGACCCTGCCAATGATGACTGTGATTCACACACAGATCAATAACACTGCATGCAAAACTACCTAACTGGGAACTGGCTACCAACAGTAACGTGTGGACGGTGAAGGAAGAGTGACTATTCAAAGGGCTCAAGGCCTGAGGCCTTGGGTTCATAACCTCATGGTACAATAAGCCTGACAAGGCTGATGTGAGATTGATCCACCCACATCAATTTTTATTTTATTTGTAGCGCACTTTTTACAGAGAAGTGTCACTAAGACACTTTACAGAGTAACAGGGTTAGAGACAGAGCAAACAGAGCAGATACCAGGCCTGAACCCCAAATAGCATGTGATGCGCTTTGATGATAAGAGCAATTGTCAGTTACTACTTCTGATGAATCACAAACCTGTGTGGATGAGGATCCATTTGGAAGTCAGCTCCACAACACAACCACTGACCTATAACATAACGCTGGCTAAAACCAGTAGGACCAATCAGATTGCAGGAAACCAATCTGAACAATATTCCCTCTCTAGCCAGTCTGGTCTGAGAGAGCAGTGATGTTACTAACACACTTAAGATCTTGCTCCAAAGAGGTTTGTGCTAATGATACGTAGGATTTGCACGGCGCCTCCTGGTGGTTACTGTAGGTTTGTTCGTTCCTTCCCTCAAACGATACACAAAGCGATTTATCGAGGGCTCTGGTGAATGTGGTTTTGGCGCAAGCCCTCTGCTGCAGAGCTCCGCGGCGCGGCGGCCGCTGGCCGGCTTGTCGACAACAATACCGGAGACACCGCGGCAATCTGGGACCTGTCAGCCAGGACAATGGAGCGTGGGGGCCGGGGGCGAACCGGGGGGGGGGGGGACCGGCCGGCCAGCATTCTGTTCCGTTTCTCATCTGGTCTCATAATGAAGAGGGTACCGAAAGAGGAGGGGGGGGGGGCGGAACCAGAGGTCAAAGAGAGGGGGAGGAAGGACCGGTATTTAATTACGGCTTAATGGAGCCGGCACCGACCCCTGCTTCGTCTGCATCCCAGGGTGCACTGGGGCCAATCTGCTTACCGCTTCGCGTCCCGCGCACTTCAACGGCGGCCTTATCTTGTGTGTCCCCACCCCCCCGCCCCCCACACACACAGATAAACGCGGCTCTCTTGTATCAGATTATTTCTCCGCGCACAGGAAGGTTGGGGGTGGGGGGGCTGGCTGGGGAGGGCTGAAGGGCACTCGTACGCGTCCTATCTTAATAAAAATCGCTCCGCTCTGTTCCGCTGTAGCCTCGGATGCCCAGAGCGAGCGCGCCGTCGGGTCGCTACGTCTGCCGAAGATCACGACCTCGCCCCCAGAGCCTCGCCCCCGGACCCTCGCACCCGAAGCCTCCCGGAGAACCAGATGCGAGCGAAATGAACATAACGCACCGTGAAGAGGAGAGCGAGAGGAACACCGGGCCCCTAAAAACACTGTGAAGAGGAGAGAGAGGGAAACGCCGCGGCTCACTGGGGGCTGCAGGGCTGTGGGAGGGAAACGCCGTGGCTCACTGGGGGCTGCAGGGCTGTGGGGCTGAGGGTGTAAAGTGCGTGACTCAGACTGCCTGCTCGCATCTGAGTCCTGAACCGCCAACCGGGACGAATCCTCGGGATTCAGATTTCAGATTCTGCTCATTTCACTCCACGGGGCCAGTCTGTGTGCTCCTGTCCTCAAACAAAATATAGACCTAGTGGCCGAAATGAGAACAGAAACGCAGACGCATTTAACCACTGCAGCTTATAAAACAAAACTTGACAATAATGCACTGACTCGTAAACTCACAGCCGATATGAACTATGCTTTAATTTGCTAAAAAATCTCCTATGATTGCAGTCTTCTCTCCCACTGCCCACTGGCTGAGGCTGTGTGGATTTAGGCCTGCTTGATACCTGGACGGCAAACCTTCATGGAAAACCACTTTCTGCTGGAAATAGTCCAGGTTGGCTGGTAGGCGTAAAACGAATGCCCCAGTGCACTGATAGGGACACTATACTATAGGATGAGCCACATTTCAGATTAAAAGGAACGCAGTCTTATAATCGTTACACTCGTTCGACTGATAAAAACGACTGAACTCTGTTTCCACGAGAGCTGTTGTGTGATGTTTCTCTGTCATAAAATGGCTGCTGTGATTCATACAGGTGGGTGTTGAGGTGAGTCACTGCTTTGAGATCCCGGGGTTCAGAATAAATGATCCATCACATCCACCATTTTGATCCTGTGGTTTATCAATGTAATACACAGCTGAGGTTATAACACACATCTAAAATTTATCACTGTTGAAAAGCGAGTGGAGAACCTAGATACACTTTGAAAAAAGTGTCAAGATGTAAGAAACCACAAAAAGAGAACGTGTGCAATACAGCTTTGGTAACGATGCGCAGAGCTAGTAGCTTTAACCCTCACAGAGAACCAAATTCAGGGAATTTACACCTCTCAGTTACAGAAGAAAATTTTGGCAAAAAAAAAAAAAACACCAGTGAATATCAGAAAATAACAAAGTCCGGGCATTGCTTCGCTGTTTTCCAGCGGGAGTAAGTAAACAGTTCAGTAGAGTGAACATGTTTCTGCCGTGAAAATCTAAAGGGTGATTTAGTTTTGTCAGAGAGCACTACGCGGGGGGCGGGAGGCGGGGGGCGGGTGGCGCGGGGGGGGGGGTCTAAAGCAGAAGCGTGTCAGGCGTTCCCACAGAAACGCGCGCGCACTGTTTGGCATCGCACTCAGGAGCCACTTGACTTCACAGCACGCAGTTGTCAAACGGCATCACAGAAGACATTTATTACGGTACGGCGTGAAAGCGATCTGCGCTAGCACGTTAATATATTTCCCTGGGGTGGAAAGTGCTTATGTAAGCGATGACTCCTTAAACGTCCTAGCTAAAACGCCAACCATGCATTGAAATTCAGCAAAAAAAAAAAGTAATGGATATTTTTAATGCACGGGAAGTGGCAACAGCCCTCTCTTTTGGCTGAAATGCATTTCTTTTCCTGCTCCGACACTGCATTCGGCTGGCTCTCGAATAAAGTGAGCTTTGATAAACGAAAAGCACTGCTGACGGGAAAGAGAAATACGTCACACATATCACAAAATCGCATAAAAATAAAGCAAGACCGACAATGGTGAAGTGGGCTGAATCCGCAGGTATAAAATATATACGCATTGGGGGACAGCATTCAACGTGTAAGATACGATATGGGATCTGCTTGCGTTGTCAACATTTTTAAGCCGAGAAAATATAGTATGGTACATGCAAAGCGTTGCAAAATTAAACTTAAATGTTGATTAGATTTCGTCCAAGGTCCTGACTGGCATTCTCTGTAGAACCCAGTAGAACTGGCTGCCACTAATACTACTGCAGTAGAGGAAAGGATGCACATGCTGCAGCTGAGTTAATTAGTCTCTGTATATGCATGTACAGTACGGACATCATAGATGCTTTTCGTGTCGTTAGCTAAGCGCTCTGTTCCGGCACAAGCAAACACAGCGGAGGCTGATAGACTCGTCTGGGGCTGGTAGTGCGCCTCAGCTGTGTCCACACGGCGAGAGATCGGGCGCGTGTTCACTCCCCCGTGTCCCACGGTTATCGGTGCCGCCGCCTCGCGCGTTAGCAGCCACAGGCCAGTCTTCCGAGGTGCGTTCACCCCCTCCGCGGGCAAAGATAAACCAGCCCTGCCGCCCAGATGAAGGCGCTGGAGGCAAACAAGCGGGGGCTTATCTGTGTGTTCAGTGGATCCCCCCCCCCCCCCCCCCTCCATCTTGGGCCGGGGGGGGCAGTTAAAACGCGCCTCCTCTCCGGCTTCGTTCTTATCGAGCCGTGACAGCAGCTGGGACGCCGGGCTCTAACGCGCACCTGTCACCCCGAGCAGGGGAACGGGGCTCCGCCTCTAACTAACGGTGATGTACGACGAGCACATTTACATTTCGCTGTTTAACACGCGCTCTCATTCAGGCTGGCGTAAGTGCACACCTACAGGTTTGGGCGCGGGATAAGAGCCGATGCTAATTCATCTGGGTCACTGCCGATAGCAGGAGTCAATACATCAGCTTTGAACGTGTAGTGAAATGCCACAGTCAGGGTAGAGTCAGATAAAGAGTGTCGTGTTGAGAAGCATGTGGCTGAGCGGGTATAGTTTTTGGATTTAGCATACGTAGGGCTAGTGAACTCTCACTCAGATTAATGCTCATTCTATAACAGCAAACAAGGGGCACTCGAACATGGCACTGAAATACATCAGATCCCTCTATATATTTATCGAGATGTTAAGCAAATGTTAATTTCTAGATGCATGAAATAATGGCATGCTTGGACAATGTGTTTGCATGAATTATATAATACTATTATTATTTTACACATTCTTTTTAAATTAACATGTCAAACTAAAACCTTGATCTGTATCTCCAGAAAATGTTGTTTTCAGGAACGGCCTAAAAAATATTACTTTTTTTCCGTTCACCAGCTCACCCTGGTCACAGCGGGCTTTGAAACAACTTCAGGAGTTGTTCAGTTAAGAGCCCTTTACAGTACTTCAGGTTGGACGACAGCTTTAAACATGTGTAAAAACATCAATATGACAAACAGTGCATACAGAGTTCCTGAATGACACCAATAAACAGCACACACTGATGTATATAAAACCACAAACTGCGCATATTTCTTATTGGTGCTCGTAACATGTACCGCTTTATAAGAGCTCACACTCCAGTTAAGAAGCACAAAACAAGAACAGTCTCAAAATGGAGGTGGATGCAACCTAAGGACTGTACTTGGGCCAGTCTTCCCTGTTCCTCCTCCAGCTCCTCCAGAGCCCAGCACCACGAGGCCCAGCTCCCAGTCTCTGCAGCGTAGGAGCGGCCCTCCTGAGGGGTTTACCAGCGGACACTTCCAAAAACACGGGAAGTCGGAGGTAAAGCGATCCAGCAACCTGCCCTAATCCCTTTTACACTGACGCCTGAGGAACACCAAATTGCTCAGCCGAGGTCAAAAGGTGGAACTGACGCGGTATCGTATGCTCTGCGGACACAGTTCGCTCCCGAGCGAAACCGGAGAGGATCTTTCGTTTTTTAAACTTAATTTACGCCTTTGGAGCAGAGCGGTTGGAGCGCGCATCGATTTCTCATCAGCCGACCGCTCGTTCATCTTCTTCCATTTGGCCCTGTCACAGAACTTAGCTCGTAATAAACTACGAAGACGTCGTTTCGTGCAGCAGACGCTTGGCGGAGGGGAAAGGCACATCAGTCACGGCACAAAGCCGCTGTACGGAAACCACCGGCCTTTCCCGTTCTTACAGTGCAGCCGATGTGCTTCTGAGCCCAGTAATGTATGACCGTGCATGTAAAACATCGCAGAACGGAACACACAATATCGATCAGCATTCTGCATCCGAGCGAGCGCGTCCCGGACTGCCAATCTGAAAGCACACAGATGGCCATTCATAACTGGAGCAGGGGAAAGGGTCCACAGACTGCGCAGGGGCTGAGTTAATCCCACAAACTGCGCAGGGGCTGAGTTAATGGATCTCTATGGGGCAGAAACTAGCCACCGGGGCGGGGGGGAGGGGGGGCAGGGTGCACTGAGAAAGGACCTGTCACGGGCACAATGGGACAGATTTATCAAAGCCGGCCAGCCGTATGGACGGCAGCGCTGGTCCCCGAAACGAGATCAGACGCCCCGGTATGGCACAGATTAATGACCGTACGAGGACCCGCACTCCCTGACCCCAAACATCAGTCTCAAACAGCGACGCGCACTGCGTCGACCTGCACCCGTAGCACCTTCAGTTATGACAATGTTTGCTGTTTGCTATTGCAGAGCTCACCGTTGCGTTCTTGCTTCCTAACACTGTACCCAACAGTTGACTTTGACACCCCCCCAATGTTTTAGCTACATCTCTTTTGAGGCACTACGATCTTTACTTCATTTACTTCACTCTAGTGTGTTTCTTTAGCACCTCTGCACCTTGAACTAATGCACTTGTTGTACGTCGCTCTGGATAAGAGCATCTGCTAAATGCCTGTAATGTAATGTAAATGTCTCTGATCAGTTTATTGTGATTTTTCAGCCCTGTGATGACCTGTTTTACTGGCATTGACACGCATTTAATCCTCATGTTGAGAGACAACAGCAACAGACTCCAAATGCAAATTCCACACCCAGAATGAGAGACGTGCATGGAATGTGCAGAGCAGGATTGGTCAGTGGTCGACCTCACCATTCACAAACTCACGCATTTCCATAAGCAACCAATCACATGCACACAATAAGTTCTCTCATACCCATCCAATCACATGCACACACAGCCAGTGCCTTTTTATACCAACTGACCAATCACACCTTTTGTTAGTTTTCTTGTGCATGAAGTAATGATGAAAGACACACAGCTGGCCAAGAAACAATTACTCACCGAAACAATCAATTTCTTTTGCTCCCCTATAATGGGGGGGGGGGGGGGCTATGTATAAAAAGGGATGCAATTCTGACACAGATTGCCTGATAAGGATGTAAATGCCCTCAAATTAAAGCTGATGGTCTGCACTTTAACCTCATGTTCACTGTTTTATTTCAAATCCAATGGGATTTGAAATAGAGCGAGAGCCAAAACAACAAAAATTGCCATGCTCCCAGTACTTGAACTGAATGTATAAATATATGTGTTTATTTACTGTCATAAGCCAATATACACAAGTCAACAGAAAGAGACAAGTCACAATCTTCCTGGAAGCACACTTTTGAAAGTCTACACGTATTCCCAATTCCCTTAGACCAGATTATAAAAATGCACAATCAATAAATACCCATAGTACTCTTACTGCATCCTGCAGTAAAAAAAACAGCAGGTTTTATACAATTTTGTCAAGCCTACAGAGCGTAAGAAAGACAAAGAAGCTCTTTAAAAAAGTACAAAGAAGTGCAGCTGAGTAGGTCCTCAGTATTAAATGTAAAAGCTGAAAAACACTGCAGTGCTGCATCAGGTATGATGGAAGGGAAGTCAATACGCCTCACGGTGGTGATTATCATTACTGCGTGCAAAAGATATTATTACATAATCACTGTTGTGATTTATCTGAGATAGCTGTAACCTCTTTGCAATGTATTCCGTTTGTAGATGCCTGAGGCTTTATAACAATCAGGCTTTCCTTCTTAAAGGATTTAATTGGGGGAAAAAAATGTTCTCTCCCTCTCCACCTTAACCAATGTGTGGTGAGCGTTCTGGTGCAAAATGGCTGCCGTGCATCACCCAGGTGGGTGCTACACATTGGTGGTGGGTGAGGTGAGTTCCCAGTCATCACTGTATAGGACTTTGAGCGTTCTGAAAAGTGCTATATAAATGCAACGATTCATTCATTCATTCATTCATTCAAAGAATGAGCAGCATATTCAGAGAGCTAGCCGTAATAAAACGGGCGTGTTTGCAGAAGGGACATCCCAGTGTGGTCGCACGAAGGCATAAGTAGTTCTCCGTCCAGATCAATGATCATGTGACCTGGGAAAGCAGGGCTGCAAATTCCGGCTCATCGTCCACAGTCTGCTCCTCTCGTCCCTGTCAGCAGCCCAAAGGAAGAAGTATCCAAGCAGAGCTAATTAATTATTAAATTAATTAACTAATCAATTAATCGGTGAAGCCCCCGCGTCCAATAAACCACCGCGCTCGAAGGAGCTGGACAGCAGGCGCGATTAGCATAAATCCATCGATGCGGTTTTGGATGAGTCAGCTTCTGGAGAGGTCAGCGCTAAGCCACAGTCCGCTACACGAACGCGCCCCGCCCCCCCCCCCCCCTCAGGGGGACGAGGGTTCTGTGTGCGTTAGAGACGCTGTCATGCATCAGCGCTGCACTGAACCCCACCCCCACCCCCCCCCCCCCCCCCCCCCCCCCCCGCCACCGCTTCCTCCAGCCTGGCTTCCTCCAGCCTGGCTTCCTCCTGGCCACTTCGCGCGTGCAGGTGCTGAATTATTAATGCATTTATAATTGTCTCTTTAATCACGGGTCATTATCAAGAGTGATTTTTCTGGGGCTGTTTTTTTTTTTTTTTTTTTTTTTTTTTTTTTTTTAAAGCACCAATTAAATGAGTTTATGTTTGTATGTATTTCGCACACCGACCACTCAGTGCACTGGGGAATAGGTGTTCTGAGACGGGTGGTTTTATGTTGCTACCACTGTTTAATAATAACAATGTCGGTCCGACACTTTCCTAGTAGCAGATGAAGAGTATGGCATTGGATTTTCCAGAATAATTGCTAATTTTCACACCCATTTTTTCTTACTCTGCACGTATTCATATTGAAAAAGAAAAATGTGAATACAACTGAACAGACAATGAACAACTATCTGCATCATCTGCATAGCATGTGACCCTGAAGTGCCCAGAAAAAGCAGAAAGAAATTATATTTTATGTAAAAATTGATTTGGGTCATTTTCTAAACGAACTTTGTGAACATAATTCAGATGCAATGATCCCAAATACATTAGCAGATTTCAGCCAGAAAAGAAGGTGAAAGTTCAGCATTATAAATTTAAATTGAGCTCAATGTTGCTGGCCGGTTATAAAAGTGTTATCGCCAGGAGCAAAATGTCAGAAGAGACACAGAATGCCAGAGCAAGTGGCATTAAGTGTCACAATATGATGGCCAAACAAACCCTAACGCCATTTCACACAGTTTCTCACACTGAGTTCTCACGGAAAACAAGAAAGAATTCATTTGGGAGATTTCAGTATCTAGGGCTTAGAGTCTCGATCCCTGATCAAAGCAACACACTTGTGTGTGAAGTCATATGAGCATCATGGGAGATTGCCGTGGAAACGCTAGTGGGGGGGGGGGGGGCAGGGTACTCCCATTGTATCAGGCATCAGAACATTCCCACAACCCTTTCCTGAGCTCGCATTAAAAATGCAGGCCACATCGACATGAGCATCCTCATGCGGGTGGCGGAGTAACTACACGAAGCCGTGTCGTAGATTAGATAGACGTCCGTCAATCGGAAACAAAATGGAATTCCATACATTCCATATTCCGCACGCACGGCTCGGCGGGCTGCAGTCTTGATGGTTGTTCTCTGACGCCGGCGTTGGGAGACGGTAATCTCGTTTGCGCAGGCTGGTTCGGCCTTTTCGGGTGATTGGGATGGACGTGTCGTTGTGAAGACGTCTCTGAGCGTTCGTGCATTTTTGGCCTCCTGACTCCCATTAGATGATTTGTGTTCTCGGTCCTAAAAATAAGGACCAGCGCTGACTGCCTGCGCGCTTCAGGGGGCGATAGCGAGCAAAGCAGTCTGCGGGCGGTGTGTGGGAAAGCGCGCGCAAACAACCGATTCATTATTCCTGACGTGGAGATGGCTTCTCATAAATGAGGTGGTCTGAAAAAGGCTTTTTCCCCCGGGGGCTTGAATTAGGCAAACAGGGGAAAAAAATCTGCTGTCTAGTAGTTGTGCGCAGTTTGACTGCCACCAAAACACAAAATAAAAAGGTTTCTATACAGACCTGTGTAAGCACTGTAAAATTGAATTACAGCGAAAATAGCAATACAGTGCAGTGGTATTAGCCAATAATAACTGCTACTCATAGGTTATCAATATATTTAACAAATTGTATTCATACAGAGTATATGTTGCTTTACTCAGCATTACTATACAGTACCTCAGATGATAGAACACAGTCCAGATCTTTTCTGAGACAGGTAAAATCAATGCCTCACAGAAAACGGGATTACAGCTCTGTGTTTAATATGATTCCCATTTGGAAGCGTTTCTTTGTGATGGGTCGGCATGCGAATGGCTCGAAATGGATCAGTGCACTAAATCTGCACAGAAGACTTCCCAGAATGGGTGACAGGCACCAATTATAAAGGGTGTATTACATGGAATTACATTTGCAGAGATGTACATTCTGCTGAAATCGACTCTCAGCAGCTGGTTCTCATGTTACATTACAGTGGCATAGCTGTTCTTATGCGGAGAAATGAACAGAAGAAGAGTCTTTACTGGATTTTTACTGAAATCAGTCCTTTGCCTGCTTAAAACAGCAGGTTTCAAACAGTCGCAGAGAAGAACTGGCTCGGCATGGCAGTTGTTTAGTTTATAACTTCCTTTTTCTTTTTTTTTTTAGGACATACATTATTTCTAGTTCTAGCTTGATGGCATTTATGTCACACAATTGGTGCTCTCAAAGCTCTAGAAATGAGATTTAAATCAGAAAGTATATATATTTTTTTGTGTTGAAGTGTTCACATGCAGGACCCCCCCATCCCACGTGTGTAGCCTAGCATTTCAGGCATGTGACAGAATATTTGATGATGACTTTTTTCTGTGATGTCATTTGAAGTTGCACATCAGAGGATGCGGCGCGGCGTGGTCATGTGATCCGCGCGTCATGTGATTCTCTATTCTGGCTGCGCTCTCTCTTAGGCTCCTACCATTTTTATTTATTGATTTCTTTTCCCTCTCTTTTTTTTTTGCAGGTGCTATTTTTAGATCTTGCAGTCCGCTGTAATAGTGCAGCCGTTTCCCAGCAGGCTGTTCTGCTCCTGACTGCGGGAAGCGGGACCAGTCTAATCAGGGAGCCGGGCTGGCGGGTTGGCGGATGACACCGTCTGCGCTCGGGGCTGTGGAGCCGGCGACTGCCTGTCTGTCAGGCCGCCTGCAACCCCCCCACCCCCCCTCACCCCCACCCCCCATTGCTGAAAACGTCTGTGAAAGGCAAGAGGACATTTCACCTGCTCTTTTTCTCTTCCTCTGCCTCTCTCTCCCTTACTGTCTTTCTCTTTCTCTCTGCCTCTCTCCTCATTCTATTTCCCTCCCTCTCTCTAAATCCCTCTTTTCACAGAGCTCCGTTAAGGAAGATGATGGAAGGATCGTGGTGAAATCCAGCATCACACCGGCATCCCGTCCCAGTCCCCGTCCCGTCCCCCGTCCCGTCCCCGTCCCCATCCCCATCCCCCTCCCCCTCCCCCGCCCCGTCCCCATCCTGTCCCCGTCCCCGTCCCGTCCCCGTCCCCGTCCCCGTCCCCGTCCCCCTCCCCGTCCCCGTCCCCGTCCCCCTCCCCGTCCCCGTCCCCGTCCCCGTCCCCGTCCCCCTCCCCGTCCCCGTCCCCGTCCCCGTCCCCCTCCCCGTCCCCGTCCCCGTCCCCCTCCCCCTCCCCGTCCCCGTCCCCGTCCCCCTCCCCGTCCCGTCCCTGTCCCCGTCCCCGTCCCCCTCCCCGTCCCGTCCCTGTCCCCGTCCCCGTCCCCGTCCCCGTCCCCCTCCCCGTCCCCGTCCCCGTCCCCCTCCCCGTCCCCGTCCCCCTCCCCCTCCCCGTCCCCGTCCCCGTCCCCCTCCCCGTCCCATCCCTGTCCCCGTCCCCGTCCCCCTCCCCGTCCCGTCCCTGTCCCCGTCCCCGTCCCCGTCCCCGTCCCCGTCCCCCTCCCCGTCCCGTCCCTGTCCCCGTCCCCGTCCCCCTCCCCGTCCCGTCCCCGTCCCGTCCCCCTCCCCGTCCCGTCCCTGTCCCCGTCCCCGTCCCCGTCCCCGTCCCCGTCCCAATCCCCGTCCCGTCCCCGTCCCCGTCCCAATCCCCGTCCCGTCCCCTCCCTGTTCCCGTCCTGTTCCCATCCCTGTCCTGTTCCCGTGACAGAGCTCCACTCCGAAGGGCAGGTTTGTGCAGGTTTGTTCCCCTGCCGAAGCGTCAGAAACCAGCTGAGATCAGCCCCCTCTGAGATCAGACACCTCTGAGATCAGCTCTCTGAGATCAGCCCCCTCTGAGATCAGCAAATCCTCAGTCTAACAAACCCCAACCCAGAGGATTAGAATTAGAGTCTTCAGCATTTTAGCACTCGGTTTAGTATGCGCATAATGTGTGCCTGCACTTTACTTATCCTAAATGGAATTTCACAGAATCTGAACACTTTTGAGTATCATAGATGGGGAACATGCTGCCAGCATCTGTTGGGGTTTCCTGTGTGCAGGCCTTAAAAATGAAGCAATGAGGTAAATGTTTATGAACTCATGGCCAAAATGCTGAAAACGCTTTCTTCATGATAATTATGGAATATTTCACACATTTATGAGTTCAATGTTACACAAGCATTCACCAGCCACCTCTCTTTAATGGAATTTTTTATGTAAGAGGCAGTATATGAAGACTAGTAAAACGGCAAATAATTAAAAATATTAATATTATTGTCAAATGGTACATATAATGGGTTATTACATTTTCTCGAGCTGCACTCTTATAGATTATGATGTGTCTTGGTTATTGTAGTGCTCAGCATTACAAATGCCATCCCTGGGAAAAAGTCTCACGGAATGCTATATCAAATATTGGCTGTGTTTACCGTACTATACCCTGACAAATGGAAAGAAATAACAGCCTGCAAAAAAATAATAAGGCCTTTTCTGTCCCTTCAAAAGGAGTGCATTTCCTGTGTGACTGTAGAAAGGCACACGGGCAGCGAAAAAAGGTCTTCACAAGTCTCACTCAGCAGGTCAGTCCGAGTTTCTGGGTGCATAAGATGCACCTGTGCCTAGCCACTGATCAGATTCAAATCCAGAGCATGTCCATGGCAACTGTTGCTAGGCGCCCCATGGAGCGATGAGTAGTTAGCGGGAGAGTTTCGGTTGGCAGCGTGCTCTCTGCCTCATTGCTCAGCAGCGCCCCCTCTGGTCTGTGACTATTGCACACTGATTGCTCGGGGACCACAGAGTGAAAACAGGACTGGCTGCACACGTTTCCTTCCTGTTTCAACAGCTTTGTACTCCAGCTTTGGAGGAGAAATGGGAAAAACAGCACTCGAGCTGCTACTGATATGCGAGACAAAAATGGGCAAAATGGCGCATTCTGTTCTATGCTCAAGCAGTACGGAGGAGGAGACCACGGGAACGGGGAGCGTTTCACGAAATCCCAGCCAATTACAGGCCGCTATCGACTACTGAAAACACAAAAAAGCCGCCATTCTTTGATGGCAGAGTTGGTGGCCTAGCAGAATCAGTGCAATACGGTGCGTTGGCTTTGACTGTGGCAGCTGAGCGCTAACTGTACGCGTGAGAATGCGTCGCTGTCAGAGCACCAGGAGAGGAAGACAGAGGACATTTCAGACAGTAATTATTACAGGCTCACACGTTCCATCCACTTCAGAGAAACTTGCTATTTATAGTCTGGCTAAGTTTGTTTATTGTGGATGGTGCTAATAATACTGCTTCACTGCATAATTGCTGTTATTTAACATAAGTAATTAAGTGAATTGTAGGCACTTTTATCCTAAAGAGCAAGGCTGCAATTTAGTTGTACAAATTCAACGAATATGGAGTAACTAGGAATAAGTCGCTCTTTGTGAATTTACCCAGTGAACTTTCGTTATGTTGAGAGGTTGATGTTGAGAGGTTGATCTCAGCTTGCAGTCAGAAAGTACCAGAGCTGGGCACTCTACAGCTTCCAAACCTTTACTGTTCTGAGCATAGCTCTGCCCAACTGAGGAACAAAATACAGAGGTAGCAATAGCATCACACACACACACACACACATACATACATACATACATACACACTCACACACACACACTCACACACACACACTCTCTCACACACACACACACACACACACACCCACACTCACACTCACACACACACACACACACATCATTTCAAAGCTCTTGAATTCAGTGTGCAAGAGGAACTGCAGTATTTAATGTCAAATGATTACTCAAAACCTCTCAATCCATAAAAACTGTGATGGATTCTTCGATTTGATTGTGCGTACTTCATAAACCCGTGCAGAACAGCAAATAAAATGTACCTTTCACCGCTGCCAAACTGCCATCAGCCAATAGCCAAATCAGACTAAAGACCAAAGTTCCTACCAGCGTAATAAGGAGATTAAAACAATGCACCCTACAAATACACACAGCACCTCTGCATGCTCATCTGAAGATATGCTGTAATGATTGCAGGTCTTAGGTGTGTATTTGTGCGTAGTGCAGCACAGTGCTCTGTCTCTCTGGAACTGAATGCTGACTGTGCCCATGCCAAATATGGATTTCTGATTCCTGGCCACATACATAATTCCGACAGTAATGGAGATTACAGTCAAAAACCCACTGAAATACAGCACTGCAGACTGCCTACAGTCATGGAGATTACAGTAAGAAACCCCACTGAAATACAGCACTGCAGACTGCCTACAGTAATGGGGATTACAGTAAGAAACCCCACTGAAATACAGCACTGCAGACTGTCTACAGTAATGGAGATTACAGTAAGAAACCCCACTGAAATACAGCACTGCAGACTGTCTACAGTAATGGAGATTACAGTAAGAAACCCCACTGAAATACAGCACTGCAGACTGTCTACAGTAATGGAGATTACAGTAAGAAACCCCACTGAAATACAGCACTGCAGACTGCCTACAGTAATGGGGATTACAGTAAGAAACCCCACTGAAATACAGCACTGCAGACTGTCTACAGTAATGGAGATTACAGTAAGAAACCCCACTGAAATACAGCACTGCAGACTGCCTACAGTAATGGAGATTACAGTAAGAAACCCCACTGAAATACTGCTGGACTGAAATGTGGGATGGGTCACGGGTCTCAGAATAAGTCGGTAGCGTGTGGACAGGGTCTGAAATGCGGGGCTGTCCCAGGAGAAACAGGACGTCTGGCCCCCCTACGCAGGGACGGAGGGTTTTAATCATCGGGGTATCCCCCCTCCCCCTCCCTCCCCTCCTCACTGTCATCGGACCATCGCGGGGAGGGCGAAGCTGAAATGGCGCTGTCCTCACGGCACCTCAGGGCCGCAGTGCCCCGGTCAATGTCGCCCGGTCGCCCTGGAAACGGAGCTGGCGAAAGCGCACGTGACCGGGAGCCCGAAAACCCTGGGCTGACCCGTCGCCACGGGCGACCAGCGGAGCGCTCGGCGTCCTATCACTGCCTCCCGCCCGGACACAAACCTGTCATCGTACGCGGCGGTGACCCCCCCCCCCCTCCTCCCCGCCCCCCCCAGGAAAGACTGCAGGGCCCCGCTGCGCTTACAGGCCCCGCTAATTTGGCCCCAGCGGGGCTCCTGTCACACGCTCTTAAGGGTCTGGAGCACCGGGCAGCAGAACCCTGGGGTCCCGCTGTGACCCCGATCCTGAGAGGCACGGCCCGCCCCATCGGGGGGCGCGGAGCTCATATCACACGCCCGTGTGGGGCGACCGAAACCTGGACGCGCGAAACCAGGAGGGCTGACAGCTGTGCGGTACGGGACGGGACCGCTCCACTGGGAAACGTGCGCTCTGGAAGAGAAGATAACGACACGGGCGAGGCGCACTGCAGGCGTACTGCAGGCATAATGATGAATACATTTCACAGCAGGGCATTTTTAGAAAAACAGCATGAACGCATATGTTTGTCAAAATCATAAGTTCTGCAATATTTTGCTAAATGTTTGATACATATTTGATGGATTTAATATACATTTGATGTATTTAATTTCAGTATGATTGCAGCTTATTTTGTTTTCATCAGGGAAAGAGTCAAGAGTGGCATCAGCAATGATTACATCTGTGAGCAGAACCGCACTGAAAAAGCACCACTTCCTGCTTAGTTCTGCGGGTCATTACATCACATGATCAAGCTAAGTACAGCGAGACGAACACAACAGTTACACAACGGATTCACCGTTTGTTCTGCTGAAGGGCTCATGTCAACACGTACCTGTTAATAAACAGGTTCATGGTGGGGAAAAAAACGAAAAAAATAAAATGCAAGCTACGAGTGAATTAACTCTTCGTGTTCCTGTAGAAATCTCTCCAGCTCGGGAGGGGATGAAACGAGCCTGTCCACCGACGAGCCGGGGGCACACCCCCCGTCACACCCCCCCCGTCACGCCCCCCCACACCCCATCACCCCCCCCGTCACGCCCCCCCACACCCCATCACCCCCCCCGTCACGCCCCCCCACACCCCATCACCCCCCCCGTCACGCCCCTGTCCCTGAGATGACTTCCGCTGCGGTCCCCGTGAGCCGCCGTGCGTTCGCCCTCGCTGTAACGCCCTGCCGCCTTTTTGTGCCATCGCTCGGCGAGAGACGCCTACGTGATGCTAACGTGATGCTAACGTGATGCGAAGGGGCTCATAAACGCACAGTGTGTCCAGCGCTGCCCGCAGACAGGGGGGGGGCACAGTCCTGCGCTGACAGAGATCCACAAGCTGTCCGTCGGCATGGGGACGAGGCAAACGGACTGTCAGAGTCGGAGCTTGAGGGGACAGAGCGGTCGAAACTGACGTTTGACAGCAGTGGGGACCACAGCCTGTTCTCTGGGTATGCTGCGTGTGTGTGTGCGCTCTGCACTCTGGATATGCTGCGTGTGTGTGTGTGTGTGTGTGTGTGTGTGTGTGTGTGCGCGCTGCACTCTGGATATGCTGCGTGTGTGTGTGCGCTCTGCACTCTGGATATGCTGCGTGTGTGTTTGTGTGTCCTGCGCTGTGGATATGCTGCGTGTGTGTTTGTGTGTCCTGCGCTGTGGATATGCTGCGTGTGTGTGTGTGTGTATGTGTGTGTGTGAGTGTGTGCTGCTTTCTGGATATGCTGCGTGTGTGTGTGTGTGTATGTGTGTGTGTGAGTGTGTGCTGCTTTCTGGATATGCTGCGTGTGTGTGTGTGTGTATGTGTGTGTGTATGTGTGTGTGTGTGTGTGCGCTGCTTTCTGGATATGCTGCGTGTGTGTTTGTGTGTCCTGCGCTGTGGATATGCTGCGTGTGTGTGTGTGTGTGTGTGTGTGTGCTGCTTTCTGGATATGCTGCGTGTGTGTGTGTGTGTGTGTGTGTGTGCTGCTTTCTGGATATGCTGCGTGTGTGTGCGATAAGCTGAAGCCTTTGAGTCCTGCTGAGGCTCACATACATGAGTGCAAACACATGGCAGAAGAGTGGCTTATTGAATGTGAGGGACCACACCTACTCTCCCACTCACCCACAGCCAGACACCCTGTCTGTGTCTCCCTATCAACCCTGCTACCCATGCACCAGTACACTGCCATCCTGTAGCTACACACACACACACACAGACACACGCTCACGCACATGCACACACACACACACACGCACGCTCCCACACACATATGCAGGCACACACACACGCATAGGCAGCACACACACACAAACATGCACAAGCACACACGCAGGCATTCACACACACACACACACACACACACACACATGCTCATGCACGCACACTCAGACACATGCATGTGCACCCACCCACAAGCACGCTCTCATGCACACAACTACCTGAAACTTTGTCGGCTGAACTAAGGCATGTCTAGAAAAAAAACGTGCTCGCACACAGCATGGTGTTCTGTATGCGACAGAGTAGGAGGACGAGGTACGTACAGTTCTGTTTCTAGAAATAGTAATGTCATCTATTTTAAGGTCAACAACAAAAAAATTATAAAATGGGTGTTTTTGTCCTGATTTTACAATTCTATCCATGTAGGCAGAATATTTTTATATCCAATGTGGCTATGGAATATTGCATTTTATATTATACTCAATATATATAATATATAATATACTCAGCCACTTGATGAGACTTGTTCATAACTGCGAAGCAAATGTATTGTTTTGAGGAGAGCTTCATTTGCGACAGATTGCAGAAGACCACTACAGTGCACCTGCAGGTATTGTGAAGTACTTCACTAACAGCTTTGAGTGATGCTAAAATTCTCATCATTATGTGCACTTTTAACATGGGAAGATAATTGCACGACCATCATTAATATTAATGTGTGGAAGATCTGAACTGAAACGCAAATGCAAATGAATATGACCAGCAAAATGATTCCATCAGTCCCTCTGAAGCGTAATTATCATAACAACCATTAAGATAACAACACTAAGTAGAGAGAGAATTGCTCAGAAATATATTCTATGATTTCGCTGTTGCTGATGAGCAAAAGCTAAAACACCGACCCATAATGCCTCAGTCTGGAAAAAACAACCCATAACGACCCATAATGCCTCAGACTGGGGAAAAAAACAACCAGCGTTTGTCTTGCATCACCCGGTTACAACTGTCATTGTCAACAACAGAAATACACTGCAATCCCAACAATTATATTTAGCTCTCTCTCTTGGTGACATTTGGACGTTCCCAGAAGAACTGTGTTGAACTCTTTTCTGTGGCATAAATGCAATAGTGTGACAATGCTTAAACTGAACAAAACAACATCGGAAAACAAATTGTTCCACCATTAAACTGTGGGAATATAACTGCTTTGTATGTTTTTGAATAATGTGTTTTTATGTTAAAACCAAAAAACAAACAAAAAAACACCACTTTAAAAATTCACTGTCAGTTGTTATGGCCCAAATGATTATTATGAGGAAGATCATCTACCAATAATAACTTGGTTCACCGCAAGACAGTTAAATGTAAATGAAAAAGTCCTAAATACTATAAACAGTGCAACACATCAGCCAGCTTGAACAATATTGTATACACAAATGCATATGAACACACACACTCATGCACACACACACACACACAAACTGGACATAATACTGAGGAGGGTTAAGGAAAGGGAAAATCAGATATTTCAAAGCATTGATTATTCTCTAAGGTGCACATTCTAACACCCCGATCCCCACAGGTGTCACAGACATGGCGATCAGCTTTAAATTAAAAAAACATGATGCACAGGTTCACAGTCCATAGTGTTCCACCCCTGGGGGATTCTGGGGGTGTGGCTTTAGATCAGTAGGGCGGGGCTCTTGTGCTGTGCTCCTCCCCCGATTGTGTCTGCTGATTAGGCTGGCAGATTCAGGTGTGGATCATTGGAAGGAGAGTAAATGTCCTGTCCTGTCCTGCATGTCTCCCTCTCTTTCTCTCCCCGTCTCTTTCTCTCTCCCCCCTCTTTCTCCCTCCTTCCCTCTCTCCTTCTCCGCCCACTCTCTCCATCACTCTCTCTCTCTGTTTCTCTCTCTGCTCCTGATGAGCTGTTGGGTTTTTTGTTTTTTTGGGGGCTGTATTATTCATTAGAGTTTTTGTTATTTTATATGTATTTTATGTTAGATTGCAGGCTGGCCGCCTTGTTTCATTGTAGTTCCCATCAGTGTCTTGGGTCCGATCTCTGCTTTTTTGTTCATTTTATTTATCTCCTGCCCAGCCTGTTTTCTGTTCTTTGTTCTTTTGATTCTTTTTAAAATGTAAATGAGCTTCCTTTTTTTCCGGCCGAATTGCGAGCCCTGCCTGTCCTGGGTTTTGGCAGTTTTGGTGATTTTGGCGGTTTTGGTGGTTTGGGCGGTTTTGGTGGTTTTGGCAGTTTTGGTGGTTTGGGCGGTTTTGGTGGTTTTTGCAGTTTTGGTGGTTTTTGCAGTTTTGGCAGTTTTGGTGGTTTTGGCAGTTTTGGTGGTTTGGGCGGTTTTGGTGGTTTTGGCAGTTTTGGTGGTTTGGGCGGTTTTGGTGGTTTTGGCAGTTTTGGTGGTTTGGGCGGCTCTGGCGGCTTTGGCGGGGCACGCTGGCTGCGTCTGAAGGGAGAGGCTTGTCCCGGATTGGACCGGAGCCCCGTTTTTAATCACCCCATTTTTTTAGCATTCGGTTAATCCCTCCTAAAATACGTCACTTTGTGTTGCTCTGTGACGTGTTTTTAGTGTCTGAAATTTAAAAAGCGTGGACAGACAAACTCCCTGCTGCTGAACTCAGGAGACCAGAGATGGAGTGCACAGAAGGGGTGGATTAGTCTTAGGATGATTCAGTTTTGCATTTAAAAGAGCTTTCAGGAGAGTGATGTATGCTGGGACATGGTGGGACATTAGTTTAATGTTAGTAAAAACATTTACATGGTTTCCCCCTTTTAAGGAAAAAAAGAGTTTTGAAAGCAGAGTTTTAAAAGCAGCCACTTCTCTTGCTTGGCCTAAGGGGGTCTGGACGTTGCTGTTTAAAGGTGTATGGACTGGTCTGGCTCAGGAAGCTTATTCTACTTTGTCAGGACAGGGTCCTGATTCTGAGGCAATTTAAAGGTCACAGGAGCCGGTACCTGAAGCTGAGGTACGCCAGGAATCACAGTAGTGCACGTGAAGCAGGAATCGCAGTAGTGCACGTGAGGTACCCCAGGAATCACAGCAGTGCGCGTGAGGATGTGAGGTACGTTATGGTGTCCCAGCCTTTTACTGCACGTTCATGGAGAGCAAAAGGCAGCAAAAACAAGAGAGAGAAAGATTCCTGGAGCAAGAACTGCAGACAACATTCCCAGGTGTGTCAATGTGCTTATTATACATGCTAATGCATGCTACTTTATGGAAAACTACTGTGCACTAGCCTCTGTGTAATGCTAAAATGTACTAAATAGTGTATGATTCTGCAGTAATCTACCTACTGTATAACACTACCATTCACTACCCTGCAAGCCCAGCTGAGTCTTTAACCAATCAGAGGAGTTTTGTGCAAATCAAGATTCAGGACCTCATTTGCCTTTTTCATTACCAGCAATTAAGCTGGTAATGAAAAGCAACTGCACCTGTCATTGGAGCGTCTTCATTTGCCTAATCTACTGACTCATAAGCACATAAACAGGACCCAGCGAACAGGAGGCTGGGTCATCCAACACAGCCCTACCCAGCACCCAGCGAACAGGGGGCTGGGTCATCCAACACAGCCCTACCCAGCACCCAGCGAACAGGGGGCTGGGTCATCCAACACAGCCCTACCCAGCACCCAGCGAACAGGGGGCTGGGTCATCCAACACGGTCCTGCCCACGACCCAGCGAACAGGAGGCTGGGTCATCCAACACGGCCCTGCCCACGACCCAGCGAACAGGCTGGGTCATCCAACACGGCCCTGCCCACGACCCAGCGAACAGGGGGCTGGGTTATCCAACACAGCCCTGCCCAGCACCCAGTGAACAGCAGGCTGGGTCATCAAACACAGCCCTGCCCAGCACCCAGTGAACAGCAGGCTGGGTCATCAAACACGGCCCTGCCCGGGACCCAGCGAACAGGAGGCTGGGGTTGAAATGCATAGACCCCAAGAAATGCCCCCCTTTAGGGGGGTCTGGGAATTAGAAATTATTTAAAAGAACAGCTGTGAAATAATCCGTTGCGGAGAATTCTATGGGGAAAGTACAACTGATCAGTATATCCCAGTCACAACATGAAACACCCATCTTTATTTTATGAAATTATTTTCATGATATTTCATCATCATGTTGTATTATTGGGCGGGTTATTTGGCCTGCCTTGTAATTTGAGGGGGGGGCTGTATCCCCCATTTTTCCCCCATAAATTACACCCTTTGTCACACTCTCCTTTTAACAAACACTAATTAAAATGGCCGCTCTTTCTTCCTGCATGCGCGGTGTAGAAGGCCACGCGTTGATGCTCTGACCACAGAGACGAGGCTCACAGCCACCCACTGCCCTCCCCCAGGGGCGCCTTCTCGCAGTATATCAATGGCGGTTCATTGGTCAGCCTGACTGCCAATCAATTTGTGACCGCCTGCAACGTTCATAAAAACGTTGACACACTACGAGCTAGGGTCCACTAAAACGGCTGGTGACTCATGGTAAGATTATTCTCTGAAAGACTTTAACCCTTGAGAGAGCAGTTAAATGACTACAGATTCCTGACCCTTTGGCTAGAAGCATCGATTTTCACCAGTATCCAGAAAAATACTCTCTGACAATTCTCTCAGGAGTCTGAATTCTACAGCCTTGGAACTTCACTCCCTTCAATGGTGGAAATGAGTAAATCCAGTAAATATCTTGTTGGGAAATATTTGTACTTAATAGTCTGTGACATAACTTTGAAATGATACTGCTGATAAAAGCTGATAGTAATCATAAGAATATGAAAGGTTTTATCCATGAGTGTGTCCAGACTTTACAGCAGTAAGATAACAGTGTCTGTCAGTAAATAATAACAAATAGTGTTTTTATAAATCTGTATATTTTGAATCTTGATAACTTGTTCCATTCAACTTTCACAAATTCCTGTTGACCAGAACCAGATTTTTGCCAGTGTTCGTCCCCAGCTGAGTAGGGTCCATTAGACAGCGAGAAAAACTACAGCGCACAGAAATCTGATATGGGCCATTTCAGTTTCCTGTCAGGTTCGACAGGTGGCGCTGTGCCCTCGGGACGGTGCGAGCGGAGGAGCCGATAGGACTTTCAGTCAGGGAGCTCGTTAGCTTGGCTCTTCCCCGCGCCACAGACAGCATTGTGTGTGTGAAATGTCATCGCTAGCTTTTAGCACAGCTGGCTCCATTGTGAAGCCGCCGGGCGCTAGCCGCGGCTGTTAGCGGGAAAGGTTAGCTCAGGACAGACGCTCGGTGGGCAGTACCAGGGACAGACAATGGGGAGGAATATTCCATCGCGAAACCCTCTGTTCACTCAGACACAGGCTCACCGCTGCACCGATCTCATCATCCACAGGGCTGAGCGGGTACTGGGTCTTTTACACCAGACCCCCCAGGGGAGGATGGGCCCCCCAGGGGAGGACGAGCTCCCCTCTGTAGCCGAGTTCCTCCCGAAATTTCTTACCCTTGGGGGAGTTTTTCTCTCCACCCTTTGAGGGTTTTTCTCCCCCTGGGGAGTTTGTACCGCACTTTCAGGCCTGGTTTCTGCCCAGTGTTCCTTCTGTCTCTCTGTAAAGCACCTTTGTTCCCATAATTGGAATCGAATTGAACGTCTCCAGGACTGAGCGTGAGGTGCAGCATTCTTTCATTTGTGGCTTGACCTCAGTGTAACAGATCCAATTGTCCAGAAGCTTGTGCTCACTCAAGATGTTCCAAGCAGGGCACAGCATGTTAATTGTATTTACAGGTTTGGTTCCCTAACTGCTACACTGCACTACCATTCTATGTTATGAGCAGCCCTCATATCCAAAAATAATGCCCCCGCAGTGCATTGAGCGGATGGCTAAAGCACAGGTTCCAGATTTGGTTCACGACCAGTGTCTTTGTCATAAGAATCACAGGCAGTGCATTTCAGAGACCCTAACGCTGCCCATATATAGGCTCTAACCAAATCGCGTTCTTCACTTTTCAACCACAAGGGCTTTCTTTGACTTCCGTGTCTGAAACAGACAGATGCTCCTGCTCCTTTCAGAGCTGCCACGCCCTCGCTCTGTAACGACAGGCTGATCCTGCTGCTCCTTTCAGAGCTGCCACGCCCTCGCTCTGTAACGACAGGCTGATCCTGCTGCTGCTTTCAGAGCTGCCACACCCTCACTCTGTAACGACAGGCTGATCCTGCTGCTCCTTTCAGAGCTGCCACGCCCTCGCTCTGTAACGACAGGCTGATCCTGCTGCTGCTTTCAGAGCTGCCACGCCCTCACTCTGTAACGACAGGCTGATCCTGCTGCTCCTTTCAGAGCTGCCACGCCCTCGCTCTGTAACGACAGGCTGATCCTGCTGCTCCTTTCAGAGCTGCCACGCCCTCGCTCTGTAACGACACGCTGATCCTGCTGCTGCTTTCAGAGCTGCCACGCCCTCACTCTGTAACGACAGGCTGATCCTGCTGCTCCTTTCAGAGCTGCCACGCCCTCGCTCTGTAACGACAGGCTGATCCTGCTGCTCCTTTCAGAGCTGCCACGCCCTCGCTCTGTAACGACAGGCTGATCCTGCTGCTCCTTTCAGAGCTGCCACGCCCTCGCTCTGTAACGACAGGCTGATCCTGCTGCTCCTTTCAGAGCTGCCACGCCCTCACTCTGTAACGACAGGCTGATCCTGCTGCTGCTTTCAGAGCTGCCACGCCCTCGCTCTGTAACGACAGGCTGATCCTGCTGCTCCCTTCAGAGCTGCCACGCCCTCGCTCTGTAATGACAGGCTGATTCTGCTGCTCCTTTCAGAGCTGCCACGCCCTCACTCTGTAACGACGCGCTGACCCTGCCTCGGCGAGCCGCAGGGTGTGCTGGGATACGCTCCACCAGCAGCCCGCTCACACTGCGTAAACAACGGCACTAATTGATCAATTAAGTGCTGGACAGCGATGGGGATCTGAAAACCCCGCGGCGGCCCGAGGGCAGGAGTTAATCCCGCCATAATGACGGGAGCTTTAATGTGTTTCTCCAGCTCGGAATGAACGGCCACAGATTCCGCAGACTAACCAGATGCTCAACTCCGTATTTTTAACACTGAGAATTCTGTCTGCTTGCGGCTGAAGCCGTCTCATTCCAGCTCGGCGGATCTGAAAATGGGAAAGTTGAGCATCCGGCGAGTTCTGCAGTGAAGAGCCATCAGGAAGAACGAGGCGGGGCTTAAACAAAACAGGACCTACTCACAGCCAATCATCATCATGGCCACGGCGAATATCTTCTCCCCGTCGGTGGTGGGGGCGATGTTTCCGAAGCCGATGCTGGTCAGGCTGGTCATGGTGAAGTACAGGGAGGAGATGTAGACCGTGTCCTTGCTGGGGCCCCCCTCCCACTTCTCCGAGCCGCTGAGGTTGAAGCGGTACGGCGAGCCCGTGGTCTCGCCCAGCGTGTACAGCCAGCTGTCCGTGCGCACCGTGTTGTTGTCCTCGTCGATGACCTCGTACTCCCCGATGCTGTACCAGATGCAGGCCAGCCAATGAGCGGCCAGCCCGAACACGCACACCAGCAGCACCAGCACCGCCGCCCCGTACTCAATGTAGTGGTCCAGCTTCCGAGCCACCCGGCCCAGACGCAGCAGCCGAACCACCTTCAGCGAGCTGAAGAGACTGCTGATGCCCTGAGAGGGGGGGAGGGGGGGAGGGGGAGAGAGGGGGAGAAAGAGGGAGGGGGGGAGGGGGGCAAGAGAGACATTAATTGCTGATCTTCCTGAAGTAAAAGTGCTCACATTCTCATGGAACACACAGTGACACATACAGTCTTATACAGCAATAGCACATTCCCAATCACAATGTGACGTACTGATATGCAGTGAGAAGAGGTGCAGATCTGAATTCGGTTGAGTATACACACACAGCTCTTAGGTGCTGAGCTGGGAGACGTGTGACAGCAGAATGATAAGGTGCACACACCGTTAATTCTCCCAAAATAAACTATTGTCCAAATGTCTGTTTTATAAATGGCTGACCCTGACTGCCCGTAGTGGCTGTCAGTGGCTGTCAGTGGCTGAAAGGCCGTGCTCCTTCAGCGCCGAGCCCAGGCCTGAGCAGGGCGGCTTTCTCTGAGGCCCTGGAGTCCTCGGCCGAGCAGTCAGGAGCTCCTCGCGGTTTCCATGGGGACAGGTTAAGCCCCCTTTCTTTCTGACTGTAGTCCCATCTGCTGGGGACAGCGATGCCAGGGCCCCCTAACGGTCCTACACCCCCCACCCCCAGCACCACCACCCCCGCGGTGGGAGCCATGGGAACCGAAAGTGCGCTGTGTGAACGCAAGGCTGTCCTGTCCGTCCCTATGCTGCGATGCCACCCAGGAGAGGTTAGGGAAGGACACCGTCCTGGGGAATCACATAACGCTGAGTACATGCCTGTATTCCTGAGTGTGTGTGTGTGTGTGTGAGAGAGAGAGAGAGAGAGAGAGTGCATGAGGGTGTGTGTGTGTGTGTGAGAGAGAGAGAGTGTGCATGAGGGGGTGTGTGTGTGTGTTTGTTTGGGTGTGTGTGTGCGTATGTGTGTGTGCGCTTGCGTGTGTATGTGTGTGAGAGAGAGAGAGCATACATTCATGTGTGGGGGTGGAAGAGCAAGAGAGGGAGAATGTAAGAGAGCTAGATAAAAAGCAATACAGAGAATGCAGACTGAGTATATGCATAAATAAATGTGTATAATTCTAATTTTAATGAACTGTCATGACTGAACATTAGAGTACTGTGTACATATATGTATTATATTAATATCTGACTCTTTAACTTGATCCAGTTAATGAATTCAAAGCTGCTGCAATAACAGTAGCAGGTCCTTAGCCAAAGATATTCCAATGCAACCAGATGTGTCTCTCTTCCATCTTTAGCCCACCTGGCCAATATATAACAAGCCCCTCGGATGGATCACAGGCTGTTTCCAAGGCAACTGCACAGGCCACCAACTTTGGTGGACATGTGAAAGTAGTTGAAAGCTAACTCCGGACAACACAGGTAACGGTGTGGCGTCAGGAGTACTGTGTGTGGAAGCGGTGTGCTCCTGTGTGTAAATCTGTATTAACGGCTGTCTGACTGTTTTTTGCACTCAGTTGTGTTGCAAATCTTCCTCTCACAGGCCTGACGTTAGATTAGCCCCACAGGTCTGGGCGATGTTTTAGAGCTACAGACAATAAAAGAAAAGGTAACTGACATTAGAATCTAAGGTCATGTCACGTGGAATGTCATGGCAGTGTCACTCTCTGCATTAGTGGTGGAATAATATGCCGCACACCTGTTTTTGGTTGTTGACATCAGTATTATGAATTCACTCCTAGTGCTTATGGAAGAGCTATATCCTGTATATGTGAAAGGGTTATACTTAGAAACTCTTCAGAAAGGTAACTGAATTTGCATGGAAGAGCTATTTTAGTGCATGTAGCAGTTCTGCATATAAACAAACAATATGCATACTCGGCGTTAACATATGAAAAGTAAGTGCTGTTTAATTTTGTGCAACGCAGCAGTAGAATTTACAGCCCCTTCTGTCGTTCAAAATTTATTCTGTGGTCCAGTAGAAAGATCCAGTGCCACTGCAGTCTGGGGGAAGTGCTGTCTGTCCCTCCGACAGTATAAATTATTTATGATTTCTCTTACAGTCATCTCAATCTACTATGGCCACACACAAACACATAAACAGCAATACACGCACATAAATAGTGTATACACACGTATATACAAGGACAGTCAACAATGAATGCATATTTTGATTAAAGTCCATGTACAAATTGAGTAAGAGTGTGTGTCTGTGTGTTTGTTTGTGTGTATTTGTCTGTGTGTGTGTCTGTGTAAATGTAAACACTTTAACAGTATATAGTATATTAATAATGTGTGCTGTGTATAGCGTGTGTATGTGTGTGTGCATGTGTGTGTCTGTCTGTGTGTAAATGTAAACATTTTTAACAGTATACTTTAATACTGTGTGTGTGTGCATGTGTGTGTGTTTGTGTAAATCTAAACATGTTTAACAGTATACTTTAATACTGTGTGTGTGTGCATGTGTGTGTGTTTGTGTAAATGTAAACATGTTGAACAGTATATTGAACACTGTGTGTTGTGTGTATAAAGTGTGTGTTTCAGGCTGAAGCAGTAACAGGGTAAAGAGTGAAAACTGCGGAGCCTACTTGAGTGACAGCGCGATGGTTCCAGTTCTTGGCATCCCAAAACAAACAGAAGGAGGGGCCATGCAAACAGATCGGGGTTCAAAGGAGAAAGCAAAACAGTCAACAAAGGTAAAACGGGAACAGAAACATTCAGTGAGCTTAAGTGAAAGACTCAAATCAACTGAAGTAAATCATATTTAAGGAACAAAAAAAGCTTGTTTTAACGGGGAGCACAGCCAGTGGAAACAGTGCGGCCAGTGTAGTCTGTCGGTGTAGAAGTCTCTCGTCATAAAGATCTGGGTTTTTATAGCACACACAGCTTGCCTGCTGCCCTTTTAATATTTCCTGAAGCAAATCAGGTTGAGTGCCCTTGCTCAGTGATAAAACGTCAACGCCTCTCACAAGATTACAATCCACAATCTGACAGTTAATGGCCAAGCATCAAAACCACTGCGTCATATCTCAACCAAAGCTGGCTGATAATAATAATAATAGTTACTTAATTTATATAGCACTTACTGAAACATGGTTGCAGAATGCTTTACAAAATAAAAAGAACATAGAAATGTATAGAATAAATACAATGAATAGGACAAAGAATACAAATTACAGGTTACATTACAATTACAGAATGCAGATTACAAAATTCTCACAAATGAAAGCACACAGAATGGGATTAAATAAGTAAAAATAATAAAATAAGTAGTACATGATGTGAGATCTGGAGAGTAAAATGCAGTGGCCTTAAAAAGTAAACAAAAACAGAGACCAATGCCCCAGTACAAGTCAAAGTGACCCTCTCAGATAAAGTACTGGCAATAAAATGCAATGAGACAAGTCACAAATAAAAGAGGTAAAAGCAAACTGGAAGAAGTGCCTTTAAAAGTGATTTAAAAGAAGATACTGAATCTGCCGGCCCAATCTCTGCAGGCTGGTCATCCCGCAGTATAGGGGCCCTGGTGGGCAGAGCAGCCTGGACTGAGGAACAACCACGGGAGCCTTTCCCGAGAATCATACTGCGGCTCGTGCGAAATTAAAATGCGATAAGACGGAGCCAGACCGAATCGTTCTTTAAAAGTGATTAAGAAAATGGTAAAATCAGTCCTGAATTTTACGGGCAGCCCGTGGAGTGAGGCTAAAATTGGTGTGGTGCACTGCCTTTTCTTTGCACCGGCCAGGGTGTCACCTGAGAAAATGCATTCGTCGTCGTCGCGAACGAGCGGCGCTGTCGCTGTTCACCACAAAGCTGCTCAGAAAGTCTACCTGCGTTTCAAAAGCAACCCAAACGGCTATTTTTGGAATGTGCGTGGGCGGACTCCTCTGCTGGATGTAGGCTACAGTAAACGGCTCTGTCAGCACCTCTGACCGAGTCGGGCAGCCGGGAGTGTGCTGCTAAGCGCGCGAGCCCGCGCCCGAGCCCAGTGGAAGCTGTATAAACCCCGTCCAGGACCGCGAGAGACGCTGTGGCTCTATCGTGCTGCTACCGCCGATTCCGAAACCCAGTCGACGTAAACCGAGGGGTAATTTCGTTCCAAGATGAAACACAAAAATGAAACTGGGAGAAACTGATGGAAGATATGTGGTGGCGCATCGGTAGCAAGACAGCACTAAGCCAACAGAAAGGGGGAAAGACACGACAGAAAACACAGTAACAAGAACCAAGCACCAAGGCTAAAACACACAGAAGCAGACCATGTGGACAGAACGCGAGTGTTTATTTGATCCACGGTTAATTCTATGGGCACTATGCCATTTCTCACGGTGCTGAAGCACTGCTGTGTACCGCATACTGCATTTCTGCCGTTTCCAAACCTGGGAGGTACTGTATGCAATACCGGAGTCTGAAAATTCGGCTGAAACTGGCTAATGTAATAAGGTTCTTTCAGAACTCATACCATATTTCCTGGGCCTGGGATCTCAGCTCAGTCAGCAGCCAGTTTAGACCTTGGAAACAAGGCGTGTGGATTCTTTAGTTAATCCAGGATTTTAAAATGAAGGATTATGGAGCTGAAACGCACCAAAAAACCGGCAGACCGTGAGGCACTCCCACACTGCGCGAATGCGGTGTAAAATCCCTGGTTTAGGAGAAACAGTATGAGTATCGAAAATGAGTTTAGTTGCAACACTGTACCATTTCGCAGAAGAACCAGAGTTGGAGGCTATAATAAAATGTAGTGGATGTTGTCAAGCCTTCCTTAAAGGGTATCTCAATTTCTGGAGTTTTTTTTTTTTTTAATTTTTAATTTATATTAATTAAATTTTGTTTTAGTGTATGTATTCGGTCAGTCCAGGCAGTTTTTATGTTAGGTTATTTTACAGACTTTTAGAAGGTTCTGAAAACTTCACAATAGCAGGTATTGGCATTCAGAGACTTGTGGTCAGAAGCAAGAAAATACACTTTTTGCTTGATTACTCTTTTAAAATGATGTTTAATCTTATTTTCAGTTGCAGATGTTTCCTCTGGCCTGGCAGCCTGCACTGGAGGAAACTCTGTGCTGCTGTATCAGCGTTATAGCAGGAGTCCTGAGGATGACAAGCTTGTGCTGCTCAATGGAGAAGCAAATAATTGCCAGTAAGTTTTACATCTGAAGTGGGTTTTCTTGCCTGAGATCACAAACGTATGAATACCCCAATTCTTGACATTATGAAGCTGGCAGGTCTTCAGAAACTTCTGTGAGTATCTGAAATATCCTTTGTCACACACAAGACAACCAAAAACACTTAAAGTTTAGCAACATCAACCACAGAAAGTGAGCAATCCCTTAAAGCCCTCAGCAGGGGGGTGTCTGCCACAGCTTTGGGGATCAGATTGAGAGATGAGACATGGTTTACTGGCGTGACACTGCGCTGTTTGCCAAAGCAAACATGTTTGTTTAATCTGCTGGTGAACGTGAGCTTTAGATGGGACCGATGGGCCTGTTCTCATCGGGATACCCTCTGATGCTCTTACGCAAAGCCAATAACACAGTGACAATGAACGCGGTGAATGAATGGTCACATGACCTGGAGCAGCAGCCCACTTTTAACAATGAACAGCACGTTGACACATTGAAATCCTGCGTTTGCTTTGTCAGCAGAATTTCATTTGACTGGGCTAAAAGACCCAAATGCAAATGAAGGGTAGGCCTACTGTACATTACGTACAGCCAAGTTCAGAGGCGTGAGTTAATACATGATCCTTATGTTCTTTCAGTCCTTGCTTTTCCTGATCTATCAGGGGTTCTGATTGGTTAACAGCTGTTTCCAGTGCTTCCATCCGTCCAATCAAACTGCACTGTACTTGATCACACCCGTTAAAGTACTGAGAATGAGCATCAAATTTGAATTTTTAGAGTTAGTTTTTTATTTTTTGGCATGAACAGACGGTAGACAGAACATTTGATGTTAACAATGCGGAGCTGAGAATCTGGTTGGCCTATAATATCTGCGGAGCTTGAATAAGAGTGTGATTAGTTCCCTTGGCTGGGAGGGGAGGGGAGGGCGGGAGGAGGGGGGGCTCGGTTATCAGCCCTATGAGCTCATTTGTATGTTTCCTGTGGTTTGAGACCTGCAGCTGACTTAGCCCTCCAACACTGCTAATATCCATCTTATCCAGGATCAGATATTAAATCCTCTGTTTGCACTCTTCAGTCGTTTGATATCGGAAACGGTGCCAAGAATCCCCAGGGGGGGCGGACCTGGCAGCCAATCACATGTTTTTAAGATACTGTAACATCGGCAGCGTGTCACCTGTCGCGGCAGCTCTAACAGTGACAAAGCGTCGCCTGGGTCTGTGAACTTCGCTGCTGGCATTGCGTCCGTTTGTGTCAGACACAACCCCCCCCCCCCCCCCCGACTTCCCACTCCGGCCAACACAAACACTAAGCTGACCGTGGGTCACTGTGAACTCTCATAAATCTGTCACCCGCCCCCGGATGGGCGTCGCTGCCTCCTCATGCTGGAGCAGCGGAGATGGCCCCTCGTTTACAGTAGTAAGCTGTACTCTGGTGAGGAGGGGGGGATGGGGGGATGGGGGGATGGGGCGGGGGGGGGCCTTAAGGGCTTACTTTCCTGGCTAGTTCCCCCCCCCCCCGCTGAATGGGAAGATTGGGGGGATGGGGTTGGGGGTGAGATTTCGGATGCACTGGTCTCAAAGCTCAGCAGACTGAGCTCATCGTACAGAGCTCAATGTTCTAGTCTCCGTTCTGAGTGAGCTTAAATGGGCAAGAACCAAACTGCATCCAGACGCTGGACTCAGATCAGCTCAGAGGACACTGGTGTATTTTATTCTTTTCTTTTTTTGTAAATGCATATAATGTTTTTTTATTTTTATTTCAAAGGCTCTCTAAAATAAGATACTAAAGTTGGCCTCCAGACCATAATTAGTTTTGCATGGTTAAAAGGCAGGAACACATCCGGGATGATTTACACAGCTTGTATTTTATTTTATTTTATTTTTTGGTACAACAGCTTCCATTTATACAGTTGGACATTTACTGGGGTTACATTTATCAGAATAATTCTTTCTTGAATCATTTATCATGTGTGTCTAATTGGAGCTGGAGTTTTCAGGCTTCCTCGTTCCAGTCATAACTCTGTGAGTGCATACCCCAGGGTACGCGTCTCATTGGATATACAAATCACTCTCCAAAGTCATTCTGCATAAACTAGTACTCTTTTACATTTTTGATTTGAGACATATTTTCTGAAATATCTGTTTACCTTGTTTTGACCTGTCTGTTTAACACATTTCAGGTCTTCGTTGTGTGTTGTCCTTCGTTGAAAACCAGAAAGATTTGTCCAACAGTACAAATCTCTTAACTCTTACAAATTTCATTTTTTAGTGTACAGTGCTATCTGGGCTACCTCAATAAAGCAAACTAAAGTAAAGGAATGTATTCTGGCATAACTTTACTTTAAGATTGAGTAGTTTCAAATTCCGACCAGGGTCCATTAAGTGTACGTTTTTGCAAGAATTTTGCATATTGTTGATTCTGATACTGAGCTTTTCAGCTTCTGAATGTAGTTAACTCGTTGACTAAATATGGACCAAAATCCCAGCAGGGACCGTGTCTTATTTAATTTCATAATTTCACCATTTCATCTACCTCATTAAATCCTAAAAACGGAGTACAGATACAGCATTAAGTACGTCTGTGAAGAACGGTGCACTAAAGGGTCATTTCTCAAAGCACAAAGAGTTGAGTGGTGGAGCCTATTAAAATGTATTATGTAAAAACATGCAGGACATTCTTGAGAAGACTATCTCAATTGAGACAAATGCTGAAAGGCTTTATTTGTAATTCAACCAGTCTTTTGAGATTGATTTTCAGTGTAACACTGCAGCGTTTTTAGCCGTTAAGGACTGATTAAATTGATTAGTCTTGAAGCTACGGT
Organism: Anguilla anguilla; assembly: GCF_013347855.1. NCBI lineage: Eukaryota > Metazoa > Chordata > Actinopteri > Anguilliformes > Anguillidae > Anguilla > Anguilla anguilla. The sequence goes on along the minus strand of NC_049218.1, from coordinate 1,001,666 downwards.
GTAGCTGCACAAGGCCATATCTGAAGTGCATGGAAAACGCAGTGTATTGATTTCACTGGGATCTTTAAAATATCACACTGATCTCAGCGGTGGGAAAACCTTCCTTGGTTTGAGAGAATTGTTCAATCAATCATAGAAACGGGTATGATATTTTCACAGAGAGAGACGACGTTTCACAGAGAGAGAGAGACAATGTTTCTCAGAGAGAGATGATTTTTCACAGAGAGAGACAGACGATGTTTCACAGAGAGAGAGAGAATATTTCACAGAGATAGACAACTTTTCACAGAGAGAGAGACAATGTTTCACAGAGAGAGAGAGACAATGTTTCACAGGGAGAGAGAGACAATGTTTCACAGGGAGAGAGAGACGATGTTTCACAGAGAGATACGATGTTTCACAGAGAGAGATGATTTTTCACAGAGAGAGAGACAATGTTTCACACAGAGAGACAATGTTTCACAGAGATAGCCATGTGGTTGGCTGAGTCTGAATCTGAACCACAAGCTGTTTTATGTGCAATAAGTCAACATTCATATTCACTTAGTTCTACTGAAAAGTCTTTGTTACAAAACTGTGGAATATTATGCATTTTTCATGATACAAAAGTATGGCGCTGTTTTTTTAACAAGCTTTCAACACACGTACGCATACACACACACACACACACACGCGCACACACACTCGCACAGGCACACAGACAGACACACACAAACACAAACTACCCCTGGGCCTCCCTAATTATATTCAGAGGCAGAATGAGAGTCGTGCCAGAGATATTTTTGGATACATCGGCAGCTCTGGGAATTTATCCATAGGCACTGAATCAATGCAGTCAAATCAAAAGACAGTAATAGCATCCAACTGAATGTACTTGTAGTCTTAGATCGTCTGATGTGTGCTTATTAATTTCCAGTAAATGTCCTTGTTGTCTTCCTGATGCTGCACCTGCAGCAGCTCATTGTAATGCTCACAGTAACACTCACAGTAAGGCTCACTGTAACGCTCACAGTAACACTCACAGTAATACTCACAGTAATGGTCACAGTAATGCTCACTGTAACACTCTCTATAATGCTCACAATAACGCTATCTGTAATGCTCACTGTAACGCTCACAGTAACACTCACAGTAATGGTCACAGTAACACTCACAGTAATGCTCACAGTAACGCTCACAGTAACACTCACAGTAATGCTCACAGTAATGCTCACTGTAACACTCACAGTAATGGTCACAGTAATGCTCACTGTAACACTCTCTATAATGCTCACAATAACGCTATCTGTAACGCTCACAGTAACACTCACAATAACGCTCACAGTAATGCTCACAGTAATGCTCACTGTAACACTCACAGTAATGCTCACTGTAACACTCACAGTAATGCTCACTGTAACACTCACAGTAATGCTCACAGTAACACTCACTGTAACGCTCACTGTAATGCTCACAGTAATGCTTGTTAATCCGTGACTAAAGCAGGGTCTCCATACTGTGCCAGAAAAGCACAGGTCGGTGGTCCTTAGGGCTCGAATTAGAAAGGAGGGCAAACTGCACCCCCAGACATTTAGATTTGGAGTTCCGTGCCCTGTTAACAGGCTTGCAGGTTCCACATTGAGAGCTCATTTAATTGGCAAAAAACCGTGAATCCCTGAGTACACAATTAGAGCAGATGTCAGTTTATACACACAGAAACCTCGTGTTGAGGAAGAAGAAAAAAGAGAAGATGCTTTGTTTTCTCTCTGGGCTACCCCCCCCCCCCCCCCCCCCCCCCGCCTCCCACAACAAACCAGCGTTGCGTTTCAGTGCTCCTTGGCGAGCCGCCCAGGGTTTAGAGTTAAGCATAAGACTAATCGGGAAGAGCGCCTGTAAAAGGTAAATAAATAAATAAAATGGCTGAAAAGACACCTGATGAACACACAGCAAAGCTCCTCCCCTGGGTTCAGGCCAAACTGGATTATGGGCCCAACCTGGGGGACCCCGGCACCTGTGTCTCAAACACCTGCTTATTGGCTAAGCAAAGGGGCGGAGACAGTGATCAGAACAAGCCTGACATCAGCTGTGGAGAGGACTCCTGATCGAGGGCAGTGAAGTCTAACCAATGGGCTCCCAGTACAGAGCTCACATGCCCTTAATACCCCACACTACAGAGCTCACATGCCCTTAATACCCCACACTACAGAGCTCACATGCTCTTAATACCGCACACTACAGAGCTCACATGCCCTTAATACCGCACACTACAGAGCTCACATGCTCTTAATACCCCACACTACAGAGCTCACATGCTCTTAATACCCCACACTACAGAGCTCACATGCTCTTAATACCCCACACTACAGAGCTCACATGCCCTTAATACCCCACACTACAGAGCTCACATGCCCTTAATACCCCACACTACAGAGCTCACATGCTCTTAATACCCCACACTACAGAGCTCACATGCTCTTAATACCCCACACTACAGAGCTCACATGCTCTTAATACCGCACACTACAGAGCTCACATGCTCTTAATACCCCACACTACAGAGCTCACATGCCCTTAATACCCCACACTGCAGAGCTCACATCCTCTTAATACCACACACTCACACCATCATCAGCTACAGACTCCCCACACGTGCTTCCCAGCACCATGGCTATTCCTGATTCATCCTCACCTCTTTACCTTCATTAAATTTGAATCTATTCTTATTCACTGATGCCACTTGTCTTGTATTTTTTATGCATCCACGTAAATTATAGCTCCATTTTAGAGTGTCCCGTCTTACCGGTTCTTTTAAATACGAATTTTTCATCCTTCATACCCTCAACCCAAATGTTTAGAAATGATGTCTAAATCATTTAAGCGCATTTACGGCAGTCAAATTGCTTAGACAGTCTTGGCCGAACTCTCCAGCGTAAACGGACTTAAACCTGCAGCTTTGTGGGGGAGGCTGCAGGAACCCACAGCCTCAGAGGAGGACCCCCTTCATCCGCTCATTATCTCCACAAACAGCTCGGCTCAGATCTTCCCCTTCCCTCAGAGGACGTGAAGTCCCCCCCAGGGGACGTTCACAGTCTGCGAGAAATTTCTGTGTGAAAAGGCTGTGTTCCGTACGTTCATCAATGACAGAGCTAAAGAAAGGATTTGTGAGCCTTCAAACGCGAGGCCGGGCGGCTGGAAAATTAAGCCGCGTGCGAGCTTAGCTTCACAGATACACCGTGGCTGGGAACCCAGCAGCTTGGAGGGTAAATGAGGTTGGTCGTCGTTGGGTTTACGTTTATTCATTTTGCCGATGTTCAGCTTTTACCCAGAACAACTTATACAGCTTACATTTCCTACATACAGTCTGTTTACTGAGCTGGATTGTTACTGAAGCCAGCCAGGCCATGTGATTTGCTCAGGGGTACAATGGCTGTGCTGCACCTGGGAATTAAGCCTGCAACCTCTTCAGTTCATGGCCAATTCCCATAGCACAATAGCACAAGGCTATTCTGTCTTTAGCAGGAAGTATGTGCTGGCTACCAAGGAGTGGAAGACATTTCTTTAAGGGACACTGAGGCCATGAGACAAAGAGCCGGGGGGAACTGACCTCGTCCACGTTCTCGAAGGCGTTGATGACGTCGTAGGGCAGGCAGGACAGCAGGTCGATGACGAACCAGGTCTTCAGGTAGTTCATGCGGATGAGTTTGGGGTCGGAGATGACCTCCCCAGCAGGGCCCACGAAGGTGGTGTGGAAGTTGAGCACGATGTCCACCAGGAAGATGACGTCCACGATGCTGTCCACCACCAGCCAGGTGACGTTGTTCTGCTTGGTCTTGAAGGACACGTTGTAGGGCACCATGATGGCCGTGTAGAAGGTGAGGATGAGGATGACCCAGTCCCAGGTGGTCTTGAAGGTGCAGTAGTGGAGGATGATGTGGGGGGGCGTCTTTGGCGTCTCCTGCTTGTACTGGGGGAGGATGTCCGAGCCCAGCTGCAGCACCTGCATGGGGGGGGGGAGTGGGGGGAGTGAGCGTGATGGATACTTATGCTGGATGGCTACCGAGGGACCTCTCTTCAGCTGGCCGTTATAATTCGCCTGGAACCCCGACTGCAGCTGTGGAGTATAGAAGCCCGGCTCTCTGTCCCCTGCACTACACGCCCACTGCTCCAGGGTGACGGAGCAGGAACAT